>NC_047503.1:35631367-35855597 GCF_902827115.2 Pseudochaenichthys georgianus
ATTGTTACTGGGAGCAGCGTTTTTTCAAAGGCCTTTGAAGAGGCCAGAGCAATACTTCTTGATTCAATATCACAGTATTATTTAGAAGCAGTTATTGTGCCTAGCCTCACAGAGCTCTCTCCTTGTGCCTAACAATGAGAGAAACACATCTTTCTACACTATAGCTCTCTCTATATTCCCAGTGTACATTGTAACCCCAGCTGGCCCAAGAAAGATGTAGACTTTGAGCTGACAGCAAACAATTTCCCTTTCACATAGGTAGAGATTCACGCTACTGCCCCAGGTACGACTCCACAGACCATGAAACGATCTCCTGTTGGCTTCCCATCCATGAGGCAAACCCAATCATCGTAGAACATGACTAAAGATCAATACCTCTTGAACAGTCGCAACAAAGGTTTTAAAAACAAAAAAACACAACTAAACACGTTTGGGTTATAAATTAGAAAATGGGGAAACCACTAAGATAGGCAAGATAGAAAAATCACTGAAGGTTACTATAAGAGTCTTAAACCTTCATACATTTGGGGAAACTAAATATGGTTTCATAGTACTTCTTTCATGGGAGTTTTGCGGTGGCCAAATGGTTAACACCATACATGATATACTGTTATTGCATAGTCTCCAAATAGACCCCTCCTCCAACTATAGTAGTAGTCAACATTGTTGACTCAGAAATGATTTGACAGATTTTAAATATTTAGTTAACACACTTGAATGCACCTCAGTGTATTTAGGGTCAGGCCTGACACTTATCAGATTGCATGAAATTGGCTCTAAATGCTTGAAATAGTAGCTGATAGTAGCTTGATATGAATCAAAAGGATAAAATCATGTCTGTATCTCTTATATCTCTGTGACGAAGATGTGCACGTTTTCAATGTATCACTGCTTTTTGTAGTACAATGCTATAAACTACTGATTGTGGCCGTTTTTCGGTGCAGCACCAGTGGCTTGAAGTAACTAAAACTACAAACGGTTTAATTAAACTGTTTTGTATGTTACTATATTACATAAGCATATGTACATACCATCAATATAGCTTTCTAAATGTTCCCTGTGGTCCACTTTGTAAGACACTTCTCTAAAAGGGTAAACTCTGCAGACCTACTGTAAATCAACAGAAATATATAAATCTAACTGACAAGAGTCTTAGCATGACAAAAATAAACACACAAGAGAGCACATCCTGTGCACAAATCAGCCTTACGTTTCTTTAAAAAGATTTAATGGACTGAGAGGACAACACACTTTTAACTAGGGAAAGTGTGTTTTTCATTTAGCAACCTACAATCAACTTTGTCCCGCTGCACATTCCTGGTCCCGTCTCCACAGTAACAGCACTCAAGCAAAGACTACTTGGAGTCATGCGCCACTTTGCAGTCCCAATTTTATCTCAAACATATAGGAACTGAAAGGAAAATTAGCTTTGGCAAACTGTACTTAATGGCAAACGTTTGACCATGAACAAATCCAAGCAAATGCCTTTTTTGTTTAAGAATCTTTTTACTTTACATGGGGGACGATGAAAAAAATAAATAAAAGACAGTCATTTATTTTGTGGTAATGGAAAACACTAATAGGACATTGCTTTCACAAAGAACACATTTACAGCACAGGCTGCCAAAAGCTTCCATTGAAAGGGCAATGCATACATTATACAATCAGCATCTGTGTCTCGTCTAGACTGAACACTCTGCCTTGGTCACCTTGTGCACTGGATAATTTCCCTTCAAACTCAGACACAACTTGCTTTGAACACAAGTAAGCTTTTGTCTAGCTCCATGCCATCATCTCCACAGCAACAAAGCCTTGAGTTACCATTTACATTCAAGTGGAAACTCACCAATGCATTGTCCTGTGGTCTACTTCTGTGGATATTAAGTCAATGATTGGGTGATAAAATGTATATCTGCCTTTAAAAACGGCTGAAAATGGCCTCTTGTGAAATTGATTGTTTCCCTTTGACTTATACATGTTCTTGCAATTGTCTACCTGAACTTTTATCAGTAAGGGCTAAGCAACTAGATTTGAACATAGTCACTTCCCTTAGTCATCCCATCATAGGGAAATAAAAAGACTGTTACTCATTGGCAATCAAAACCCTTGCCATTTTATCTGATGGTTGTTATCCGGTGTCTGAAGGTGTGTAAGGCTGAGTCAGTTACAATTAGAGGAGTGGAGACTTGCTTATGTTCATAATGATAAGAATTGTTTTATTGCTAGTCTGTTTCAACTGGCACTGAAAGCTGAAGGTATGTATTCACCTTAATACCAGTGCAACTGTTGGTAGCGTTTGTATGAGTTTCTTTGATTTCAACTGATCACAACTTGTTATGTTTAATTCATAGTTGGGCTCTGCACAAGAACCTAAAACCCTCAGAGCTGTCTTCCGTATTGGCCCATGTACAATATGGAGAGCTCTTTTGATTACTCTGTAGCTGTAGTTTCATCTGAGGGCGTGTCAAGTTCAGGGGTCCAAACATCTTTTAAATAGTTCTCGATGGTTTAACAGCGCTAGTTGCAAAGCCTTTCTGAAGAGGAGGCCTTTAAAATCATTAATGGTTGACATGAAGGGCACAAGCAAAACCAAAGCCAGACCTCACTAGTATCCTTCCACCCCTGCTCATAATGGTGGAGAAACAAAGTACAATTGTGTTCCGAGTCAATGAAATTGGTTGAATAAACCATGATTTAAAGTTCATCTATGTTTTATATTCAACACAAAAATTGCCATCTTGCTTTATTTCTCTTAAATCTGCAGGTTGGATAATGTTAAAAAATAAGCACATGGAAAGCTTTCAGTTTACCAAAGTTTCGTTTTGGTCCCTGTCAGTCAAAAGTCCCCTGACTATTAGCAATTTTTCCGATTAAAACAAGGAATGGTAATTTTGGTCTCCAGCATGGAAAGGGGCCCAGAAAAGAGTCTTGATAAGAGTAGGTTTAAATTAAGATGGCACCAAGCCAATGAGTATAAAGCTTTTAATAACACAGAGAATGTCTGGGCAAACAGTTGCCATGGACTCCCTGAGCTGTCCCACAGAATAGGAACCATATCTAGGGAAGAAGCTTGCATATTAAGGGTTTCCTTGATTTGAACTTGATGTAAATGAGAACATGATGGCATTCTATGAACAGCATCACAGATAGGGATGCACGATAATTATCGGTCCGATATTAGGAATTATGACGTCATCCCGATAAACCCGATACCAGTATTAATAGCCCCGATAATATACAATATATTTTTTGGGTAAAAAAAAGAAAGAAATACTGCGGTGTGGGTGGATTGGGATGAGGGGCGCTTGTTTTTCACTCGGCTCCTCCCGTTTTGCCAGTACTGTGGTGTTAGTGGTTTAGGAAGAGGGGAGTTCTTCACAAATCCAGCGCTCCCTAATACTTCGAACCTGATCAGTCACCTGAAACATCTCCATCGCTACGATGGTGTGTTAAAACGTACGAAGACAATAATACAATACAAAGTGTGTGTGTGTGTGTGTGTGTGTGTGTGTGTGTGTGTGTGTGTGTGTGTGTGTGTGTGTGTGTGTGTGTGTGTGTGTGTGTGTGTGTGTGTGTGTGTGTGTGTGTGTGTGTGTGTGTGTGTGTGTGTGTGTGTGTGTTGGAGCTATGTGCAACTCAAGGCATATGCTCGAACCGGAGCTGCCTGGATGCTGCAATCATGTTGTGCACTATCCGTGCTGAGTGTGCTGACTTTTCGTACAATGTCCCACTGTCTGGCTTCCTGCATAAAGTCAAGTGCTCGGCCCAGTTGTGGCGAAATGTCGCTCCTCTGTTTTCATTTAAACAGCTCCTTATATCCGTTAGCGCAGCTAGCTAGCACCAGATGCTAACAACAACAATACACGTAAGGTCTCTCTCTCGCGCCACACATACACCCTCCCGGTCCTCCCGATGGCCAATCGGTGCCTGCCGGTGAGCGTGGAAGTGTGGTCTGCTGCAAGCGGGCGGCAGGAGCGGGGCTGTCAGCATCAGCTTGTAGATGGTATTTTAAACTCGATGCGCTCTGAAACTACGGGGCGGCCGAGGGAAAAAAATACACAATGGCGTTAAAATAATTAGTGGCGAACATTTTTTTTTATTATCGGTATCGGTCTTGAGAAGCAGGAAGTTATCGGTATCGGTTTCAAAAAAACTATATCGTGCATCCCTAATCACAGATACCCTTTTTAAATGTAATCTTGTGTGGTTTGGGAATGTCAGTCAAGTGGGTTGTTTGCCTGTTCAAAACACAACCTTTGTTGAGATTTTTTAGATACACCTACTCACTCACTTACTCACTCACTTTTTCCTCGCATCACCAGTGCAATGTTTTCAGCAGCTGACTTTTATTGTGTATGCAACTGTAAGAGGAAGCGCAGAAAGAATGGGGCGGTGGTGGCGATGTCGATAGGGAGTTGGCTTGGCAATTGGAAGGTAACCAGTTCAAGTCCCGGCAAGACCAAGTGCTACAGAGGTGTCCCTGAGCAAAGCACCGTTCCCTACACAGCTCCCCGGGTGCTGTTCAAAATGGCTGCCCACTGCTCCTAACACAGGATGGGTCAAATGCAGAGAAACAATTTATATCAAAATCAAAAAAAATACTGTGGTGGTAGAACAAACAAAAAAAACACTACAACATATATGAGACCAGGCAACAAACGGATATACTCTTAACAAACAAAACGGCCTGGGTTTAGAATTCCGTGGGTCTAGTAAAACAGGAAAAGACTTGAATCGTATTACCTCACTCCTTCCCACCCTTAAAAAGCTAATTCCATGACTGAAGGTGGCTTCTGGCTAATTTTTCCTCACGCCACTTTTTCATTTGTTTTCCATTTTTAACACATTTTGGTTAAGATTCACTACATGCAGCAGCACCAGCAGCAGCATTGAATACATAGCGGTCATGCACCCATGCTTATATTTTCCTTTTAGAAGCAAAAATATTGTAAATGCATAAAGGAGGGGCATTACCACCTTAGCTGTATTTAGTTGTCTACTGACCTGAGATGTAATCCATAATAACAGAACCCCACCCAGCACAATCCTATCATTGCACCTCCTGATAATCACTTTGTATGGACCTCAGGGATTAAGTAGAAAATCAGACTAGGCTCCATGAATCTGTACACTACATAGGAATTTGAGTTAGACTAGCTGCTGGCATGCATGTTGCCTTATCTAGACTTATCCTACATATTATCGTTTGCTTCAAATATGGTCAATATAGTTCATAAATATGGAGAAACTGACCTAAAACAAAAATAGAACAGCATATATAGTTATAATGCAGAGAGGAATTTAATTTCAAACAGCGGAAAAAAGTCCCATTGAGCTGCACAAGAATGTGGTTAGCAAGTGTTAAAAGGAAGGCAGCAAGCCAAGTCTAAAACATCCAAATCAGGTGATTGCTAGGTTTTGGGAAGGAACTCCTGGAATTCCAGACTGCTTATTTTTAGCTAATTTGAGTCAGCTGATAAAATCATTCTGGGCAACGGAGCAAGTATTGACATATTTCTGCCACATCATAAGAAACCTGCAAGCAAAATCTGCCTTCAGTACGATAATGAATATATTCTGTTATAAAATACATTTATTTCTAAAATGCTACTAGAGTATTTTGACCTTAGATCCAACATATATGACCATTTTCCAAATTGATATTATTTTAAAAAGGAGTATGTATTCACAGAGCTACACCATGACTGTGAAAAGAGGTGAAATGACTTAGAATCTTCGTAATACCACAGCAACTACTCAGGAATGTCCACACAGGTCTGAGAGACAGCTGGTCCGTCTGTTCTTGCCGTCAATTCTCCCAAGGAGGAAAAATGACTGGAATTAGGAACCTTTCCCCTCTGCTGGAAGGCTCCCTTACCTCATTGCTCTATACATTGACATGAACTGAATAAACTCAGGCTGCATAAAACATTTCTGATGCAAATTATTTCAGAAATGATCACCAGTATTATTCAGCTCTATAGTAACACTGAGAAAAGAGACTCACCAGTTTCCTCATCGATGGTAAATATCCCCAGGCCGGATCCATCTCGTATGGTGTATCGAATCTCTCCGTCTCTTTCTTTGTCTTCATCTTCAGCTGAAACAGTCATTACTGATGTCCCAACAAGTGCATCCTCCTTTATATATCCCTTTTCCATAAACGATCGGAACAGAGGCCTGTAGAGATTCTCATTCACATCCACTACGTCCACCTCAATGAAACAGGTGGAGGACAAGGACATGGGCTTCCCTTTGTCTTTAGCTTTTGCCGTCAGGTTGTACACCTGTTTTGTCTCATAATCTAGATTTTGCACGATCCGTACAGCCCCACTTAGTTTGTCTACTTCAAAATACCCGTCTCCGTTGTCAATAAGGCTGTATCGTACCTGACTGGAAGGTCCAGTATCAGGATCGTGAGCCTCCAGCCACATAATAACGGTGCCGATAGGAAGATCTTCCCTCACCTTCACGCGATAGTTAGGGGGAACAAATCTCGGTGGATTATCATTCACATCTTCCAAGGTGATTTTAAGTGGCACGGTAGAGACTAACTGAGGCTCGTTCGTTGCCAGGTCGCGGGCCGCGACCTTTAAGACATAAACTGGATGGAGCTCACGATCAAGCAGCTTTGTCACAGTCACTACACCAGTGTCTTCATGGATGGCAAAATGATCTGTGCCTCCCAAAATTGAATACTTCACGACTCCATTATGTCCTTGATCCTTGTCTGTTGAATCCACCTGGATGATTTCTGTGCCAACAGGTATACTCTCACTTATTTCAACTGAATATGAATCTTGCAAAAATGTAGGTCTATTATCATTGGCATCCAGGACCTTAACCCCCAAGAGGCGTGATGAGGATTTCTGTGGTATTCCAAGATCATAAACTGTAATGTTGAGGGTGTACTGGTCTGTTGTTTCCCTGTCAAGAGGGGAATAAACCAAAAGCCAGCCCGTTTCCATATCAACTACAAAGCGGCTTTCTGTGTCACCTCCTGAAATAACGTATACTAGTTTTCCATTGAAACCGCTATCAGCGTCTGTGGCACTTAAATGCACAATCCGGGCCCCAACTGGCAGGTCCTCTTTAACCTCAATAACACTAGGGAAGGACTCGTCAAACAGAGGAGGGTACCGGTTGACTGAGTGAAAGTCCATGAAGTTGTCATCCAGCTCAATATGCATGTGGATTTTGCTGCCCTGAAGTAGCTTTTCCGCCAACATGGTAGCGACACCAGTTTCAACACATTTTAACTGGACCGGCTTGCGTGCTGTGATGACAGTTATGTTCATGAACATTGGCTGAGTCTCGTGTTCGCCATCGGTCGCAATGACATGTAAACTATGAAAGGACACTTTAGCTGCCTCTCCCTCACTCAGCGTGTGCCTCAATGAGAGCACGCCAGAGTTTGGGTTCAGTTCAAACAGATCGAGATCATTCCCGGCTTTAATATAGTACCTTACTAGCTGCAGCTCATCCGCATCTATGGCTGACACGGTTGTTATCTGCTCTCCCTCGCCGTGATCTCTTGGCACAGTAACTTCACAGTCTACATTTTCAAACAAGGGCTTATTGTCATTCAGGTTATTTAATGTAACGGTGACTGATGCCTCCACCTCTCTCCGGTAAGGAGATCCCCAATCTGACGCCCTGACTTTGAGACTATAAATCCTTGGCATGAGCTCATAATCCAGGACCTCTGAGGTGCTGATGACACCAGAGAAGTAGTCGATGACAAATGGTTGAGGGCTCATATTGGTAATGCTGTAGGTCACATAGCCGTTTTCCCCTCTGTCTAAATCAGTGGCTTTAACAGTTATGACACTGGTCCCTGTGGGCACATTCTCATCAACACTGGCCTTGTAAGATGGCTGCTGGAACTCAGGTGCATTGTTATTCACATCAATCACTTCAACGATCACTTTTGTTGCCGCTTTTTTGTCACTGGTGATCACATCTAGCTCAAATCGAGAAGCAGAATCAGCATTGATTGGTCCTGCAGTGCTGATTAAGCCAGTATCTGGATTGATAGTAAATCTGTTCTTGTCAGATTTGTGTCTAAAGGCATACTTTAGCTGTGGATACTTTGGCAAAGCTGTTACCATAGTGACAGGCGTAAGAAGAGGGGCGAATTCACTAAGATTGACTCTGTAAACGGCCTTTTCAAATATTGGAGGGCCCACTTTGAACTGGGCAGAAGTGACATGTACCAATTTAGCAGATGAAAATTGAGGGGGGCTGCCTTTGTCCTTCGCCTGTAAAGTGAGGTTATATCCGAAAGGCTGGCTGTCCCAGTCCACATCTTTGACTGATTTTATTTTATACTCCTTGCTCCCAGGGCTGCTTCTCACAGCCTTGAACTGCTGAAGAGGGTCACCAGCCACTATACTCAATGATGCTATTTCTCCATTTGGTCCCTGGTCACTGTCCTCTACTGTCACAATAGCATAGGTGGGGTCATGGTCTGCATCCGAGGGGGCCAGGGTTACAGCAGTGATTACAGGTGCATGCTCATTGGCCTGCTCCACCCTCACTGTGAGTTTGGCCATGCTACTGAAGCCGCTGCTGCCGTACAGCTTCATTCCTCTGTCCACCGCAAGGATCTCCAAGTCGTACAGCTTCTTATCAGAGTAGTCTAGTTTTCCAGTCAGTGTCACCACACCACTTGTTGGATGAACTGCAAACATGTCCGTCCACTCCCTGAAGCTATAGTAGTATTCTCCGTTAGTACCGATATCTGCATCTGTTGCCGTGACCTTGGCCACACTCATGCGTATGGCCGTGTTCTCTGGCAGAGAGATGCTATAGGATGTTGGTGAGAAAAGAGGCCTCAGATCGTTGGTGTCCAGTACCTGCACCTTCACTCTAGTGCGACACTCAAAATTAGTGCTCCTTTCTGAAGCTTTAACAGTGAGCATGTAGTGGTCTTCAACCTCCCGGTTCAGAATGGAAGTGCTGCCTCCTTTGGTCCTTATTCGCATAAAACTGAAATCTCCCAGCAGGTAGTCCTCTGCTTTGAATAGGTTCTCATTATCTCCAGAGATGATTTTGTACCGTATCTCCCAGGATGGGTCTGTGATGTAGACCCCCATCTTAGCGTGACTCTCTAAGTAAGTCTTAGCAGCAGAGTTCTCATATATTGTGGCATTGTAAACAGATTGGGTGAATTGCATGGAGGCAGCCCTCGCCATCCTTTGGTTCCCTGCGCAGCCACAGAGGAGCTGCATGAGCAGCACAAGCAGTGAAACCAAGCGCGTCCCCATCATTGTACCGTGATCTTCACAGAACCACCTGGAAACACAAAAAATACAATTGTTAGTATGACAACATACAAAAAACAGTCAAATCTGAATAATATAAATAAAACACATTATTCATCATGGAGAAAAAGTCTTAATGCTGAATTCCGTATTCCTTTTTTAACTGTGCACTTTCCCAGACTGCTTTGAATGTCATGACAAGTGGCAACCGGGCTGATAAATAGCTAAATAGGTTCCATGTGGAAATAAGATAAAGCAGTGCAGTCAGTCAGGTGACAAGATCTTAGCCTCAACTGCTCCTACGTCTGCACAATGCCAGATGCCAAATAATCTGTGTGCAATTCATAACAGAAGAACATACTGTAATTTATCCAAAAATCAGCTTAAAAAGATTAAAAATAAATAACTTGCAAAGAACATCCTCAATTTTCTTGCTGATGGAAAAATGTATTCAACGCTAGACTGCTAATTTATCAGCCAGTTGCCCTTTTTTCCCCTTATGTATAGAAATGCAATCTGGTCACCCAATAACGATTTGAAAATGTAATTTAAACTGCAAGCAGCAGCAACTATGTAATAACATCATATAACTTACAAGGAAACTGGACTTCTCTGGCAGTAAAGATAAAATAGAAACCATGCCGTGGTAAATCAAATACAAGGGTGCTCTTTTATATCACATCAAGCTACAATCACTGGAAAAAACCTCGGAAGAAAATGGTTTTAAGGCTGCTTTAAAATTGCAGATTCATTCGTTTACAGCCGCTTTACAACCACTCGGCTGCGTGGGAGTCCGTACAAAGACAAATAAAAGCAAGACGTTGCCATGTCTGCGCAGGAGTGCTGTGTATAAAACCTAATCTACATTATTTACTTTTGGCGTGTCAAAATGACCCGCACATGGTTTACTTATTAATGCTTTATGCTGGGTTAATAAGTGACAGTCTTGACTAAGAACACCTTACATTTTAAACTATAGCCTGCAGGTACAAAAGAACCATCTGCTACCATTGTAAAAAATCCAACTAACGTTACAACCAAAACTTCTAGTTTTACACATAACGTACAACAAAACAGTTTACCTTCAATCGCTTTATTTGCAACCTTTAACCAATGAAGTGTTTCCATTAAGACAACATTACATCTTTGAAGAAAGTAAGTTAGGTGTCTGCAGACTGTTTCATTTCCAGCCCCATCCCCCAACTAAAGCCATTCACTTCATGAAACGATGGTAGCCGTGCATGCGCTCAGTGAGATTTGCTTGGGGAAAAGCACTATACTTTTCAAACGCAACGTAACACATAACCTAAAGTACATCTCGGGTGAATAAAGAAAGCCTGGTGTAATAACAAACAACACTACTCCAATAGTTTTTCTGAGACTAAACTTCTCCCGAAGAGGCAGAGAAAGCAGCAGCGGCTCTCTCACAGCCCGCAGCTCACAATAGCAGACCTAACCGATCTCAACTTTCTTTAGTCGTTACACAAATGCCAAAGATAAACGCTAAACGAGCCAAAGAACCACCACGTTTACCAACAACGATTCACGTACCTCTTCTATTATTAATCTCATATGTTTGGAGGTTTTGCAGGTAGTTTATGTAGTCCAAATCTCGGCATGGTAATACGTGGACTTGTCTCCTCTCCGTTACTCCATCCACCACCACCAGCAGCCGCTCTATCCCCTCACCGCTTCCCTTTCTCTCTCTCCCTCCCTCTCTCGAGCTGCCCGGTATCTCTCCGCGCTGCGCACGTCCGGATCTACTTACCGGCTGGCAGCAGGATAAAACCTTTCCGCTGTAAACCCAGGACCAGGGTAGCATACTTTGATTTACCGTAGCTGACAATATATTTGTAGTTACAAATATTATATTGGCTAACTAAATCTTAACTTGAGTCTTCTTAATCTCCAAACCACCACAAAATGGCCCCAATGTAGCCTGTTCTTTAGTATTCCTTTTACTGAAAATATTTTACTAAAATTTTGAAACACTATTATCCATTTGTGCAGATATTGATTATACATGTATTTGATGATATATAGCTTTAATTATGTACGTGTGCTTACATGGATCATTAAAAAAAATGTAATTAAGAAATATGTGACATATAATAGGCTACATAGCCTATAATTTTAAGTTACATTTCATGTATTTTCTTATTATTTCCTTAACATTACAATGGATTTAAAATTGACCAAAAACAAGTGCTCTTGAGGTAAGGTCAGTGGGCTAACCTAAGAAAGTATTATAAAGGGCTAAACCCTATCTGCTCAAATGGAAGTTAACGTTAATCCAATATGCACCTCTTCAGCTGCAGCCCAAACCACTTATGTGCCGTTACGAGGCTCTTTTGTGACAGATTAGAGAGGTGAGCTCAGTATGACCAAAAGCTGGAGAAAGCAAACAAACACCAAAGACAGTGTCAATTGCACAATCATTTATGCTCTCTGTGCTGAAAAATGCACAGTGAATTCACATCATAATTTAGCATAAAATAGGTGGATAAACTGTATTTTGCAAATACAATCGCAGTTCATGGCATGATGACAAATAGGCTAATAAAACTTGAAAATGCAAAGTTCCCCGTGCGTGTGGTTGCAATTTTAGTGTTTTAACATATATTCTGGAGATTATCATGCTTCTCATTATTCTTACTAATGTGTTATTGTCTTTTAATCGCCTGCGCAGATAGTGTCCAGTCCAGCAGTGCGTCCCAGGGTCTGTGTTTTGGCATTAGAGCAGTGTGACTGACGGTGGAGGAACATTTGCCATGAAGGCTCTGATCCCACCAACCAACCCCAACATCAGTCCTGACTGCTACCCAGACCAAAAACTGCTCTACATTCCTTCCACAGGCACTCAGTGTGGCTGCTATGCGATTGATGGCGCTGTCTCACTGCGCTTGCCCGGACTGCAGTGATCCAGCTGGTGCGCCTGCAGAAACCCTGTGCTGCATGCAGTTAGACAACTTGTCAACTTGTACTGCTCCTGCCTGTGTAGGTGTGTGTGAGTGCAGGTGCGTGTGAGTGCGCAAAGCGTGCGTATTTGTGCATTTGGTTCTTTGGCACAAGTCAGAACGAAACAATCATTCTTCCTCGACGCTTCTAAAAATATGCTTCGAGTTGAAGCGAAAGTTTTAAGAGTATTTGTAACCTTCTTTAAATGAAGAACCCAAGTCTGTAATTGTATTAAAGCTACTCACCAGACCAGCTGGCTGATCGCAGCTCCAAACTTCACTTCACATAGATCCTGGCTGTTTTTGCTGAATCTTTTTTTGAGAGCATCTCTCAGAGGGCTTCTGTTTGTGAGAATCCGTCACTTTATTCCTCTTCAGTCCCTCACAGTTTTCAGAGCTTTCTGTTCCAATCCGATCACAGCCGTCACTTGGTGGCTTACAGTTAAGCTTTATATGCTTCGCGTCGCTCCTCTCCCATAAAACGGTTCAGGTGGAGATTCATGCTGTTGCTGCCTTCAGGTGATATCGGGAATGTCGTAAGCCTGATATAGGAGTGCAAAAAGAAGACCCGGCAACGTCCAGATGTCCTTGCCTTCAGTTCTCCCGTTCGGAAAGTGACAGAGCTACCGAGTAGGCGGAGAGACATGGAAGTCACATTAACAACTGATGAAGAAAGTGATGTATTTGATTATCAGCCATTAGGTTTTTCATTTTCTGCTTTTCTGCTTATATGTTTAACACATACATACCACTTATAATGAATTAATTAAAAAGTGAATTGTGAATATTATCACCTTCAGGAAAGAACATCTCATAAATAAACAGTAATAAAAACACATGTTGTTACAGGCTCATTTTTATTGGTATTTAACATACCAAAAGCACTTGAAATTCATTTAAAAATCCACAAAGTTTGAAGGAATATCAGATCTCCTCGAAGGCATCCATGATATTACACCTTCAGCTCTGACATCATGCCTCTCTCATTCCTGGCATGCACAGTTCAGCGTGTTGCCTGCAGTTTAGCTGTGTTTATTCATCTCCAAAATCAAAGCAACAAACCACACAGCATTTTTTTTATTGCTTTTCTCAATTCATTCTGTTTAGGGATTGCGTACTTGTGCCCTCTAAGAAACCACCATAGCTGTAATAATGATCAGTGCATGCAATTGGAGAAGCAAAATCTCCTCGAACATGTGGTTAACAACTGAACCCGACACGGTGCTGTGAAGTGGCTGCCAAAAAATGCCAGAGCCGAGAGGGGCTGTTGGAGCCGGCGGTCCAGCGTGAGAATCTCTGCCTAATGTCCATTCAGCACTGGCTCATTAAAGTCACATTTGCCCATAGGTTGCGTAAACGAACTAGACCTAGGGTTTGGTGTGTGTGTGTGTGTGTGTGTGTGTGTGTGTGTGTGTGTGTGTGTGTGTGTGTGTGTGTGTGTGTGTGTGTGTGTGTGTGTGTGTGTGTGTGTGTGTGTGTGTGTGTGTGTGTGTGTGTGTGTGTGTGTGTGTGTGTGTGTGTGTGTGTGTGTGTGTAAAAGACAGAAAGAGAAGGGAGGAGGGTGGGAGAGGAAGGTTGAGATTGTGTGTAAGAGTACAAGTGTGTAATGTTTAATCTCTCTCTTCTCTCTCGGACTCCCCTCTATCTCGCTCCTACTTTTGTCCCAGACAATGTCAGGATCTGAAACAGCTTTTTTCTTCTCTCTCCCTCCCTCTGATCTGCCTGTAAAGCTTTAATTGAATTCAGGTCAGGTGATGCCCAAGGCTGGTTCCACTGCTTTGATCTCACCAAGTGTTTGCAGTCCTGGCTGCTGGGGGTCAGGTCTCAGTGCCTTACCCTACATGTATTGGGGAGGTGTTTGCATTAGGAAGTCCTCCAGTTCCTTCAAAAATAATACATTAAGAGATAGATACACATTAACTCAAAAACATAAGGAATAACATCCTGGAGGCTTTTTGTTGGACATTAATATTTAAGTCACTGTATATATGTGTTATAGCTTGACTCATCTTTTATGTTTCCTGTGCCATACAGGTGTAAAATAAACTCCCATCTTGAGTTTCAAAGCCTCATTATGACAGTGTACTGAATATTTCCTCTCATGTAACACGACTAAATGTCCTCTTAAAATCATACTAATCTGCCACAGATTGTCCTTGTGTTTCTGAGAGATGTTAGGATCAGGCATAGACCGGCGTGCTGACTTCTCCTTTCCCCTGTGACTAATGTCTTAAGCTGTACGTTCCTCTGCAACTAGAAACTGGAGAGAGATCAGGGAAGATACAGATGATTTGTAGTGTGCCTGCAGCTATTGAGCACAGGTATCTGTTTCTCCCACCAACCAATCTCGATCTGAATCCCGAGGCAAAGTTGAACTGTACGAGAGATTAGAATAATTCAATATCCACACTGCTGTAGTGTCCTCAAGTAAAGACACTGACCCTCACAGAGCTGGTGCCACTGTTTAAGATTAGTCTCTGGGCAGAAGAGACAACTTTTTCAGTTTAAGAAATTTTTTAGTCACACTATGTACCTAACACTATTTAAATGAGGGGATTTTTTTCTCTTAAATAACAAGAAATGTACAGGAAATAAACAATTGACATTGCCCCTGCAGCTGGAGACAAACTGCTGTGCTCTGAATATGAGTCTTCACGCTGCCTCAAGCAAAGCAGGAGATTATCTAAGCAAAGCCCCTTGGTTGTAGAAGCTTCCGTAATAACGTACAACAAAAATGACACGAGAATACACTGTGCTATATCTGGAGGAACCGGTTTGGAGAGTTAACATTACTGCATTATTTATTTGGTGGTGTTACTTTAAGAGAGCATGCCAGGGAAAGATAAAATGTGTGAAATAGATTAGTGCACTTCCCTCTGCATGCAAGGTTATCATGAAAACCGGCATCGTGTCCTTCGGGGAATCAATAGCACCCTTTCTCCCTGCTTATAAACTCTACATTTGACTCCAATTGGGTTGCATTTCTTTGTTATTAACCGATTCATAAGCTAAATAAGATAGCCTTCTCTGGAAATGTGCCCAGGTGGACCGCAGAAGTGCATTTCAAATGTGCTGTAAACAGCCGTATTAACCTTGAGAAGAAAGTCCTTCTAGTCAGCCTATAAAGAAAGGGCAATCATGAACATTTTGTCTGTTAAAATCTTTATCTTATTGCATTTACTGAAATGTATACTGTCGCTCCACGAGTTACATGCAATTTTCATTAAAATGTTTACATTAAAAGGAACATTTTGACATTTTAGGAAACATACTTATTCACGTTATTGATGAGTGTTTGATGAGAAGATCGATACCATTCTCTTATGTATGTTTGCTTAATATGAAACTGCAGCGAGTTAGCTTAGCTTAGCATAAAGACAGGAGAGAGGGAAAACCCTTGCTCTATCCTAACGTAACAAAATATGCTTATTAGAAGAAGATGGCGAGTGCTTACAAGTATTTTCCCACATGGCAAACTCTGCTGGGGAATGTGCAATAAGTGTGAGTTAGATGAAAAGATGTATTCCACTTTTGTGCAAAAGAGTGGTATAGATTTTCACATCTTACTCTCAACCAGAATGTGAATTAGTGTAATTTCTAAAACTGTTGAATCATTCTGGTGCCTTTCGTCTGCTCAAAATGTGACTGTGGCTGCTGTTATTGGTGGTAAAACTGAATCTGTATCCTAAGGTTTTGTCATCATCAGCTGTCAAAATATTGTTTACTTACCAATCCTCCTTTTCATTTATAAATAGTGTGACGTTATAGGGGTGAATCGGTGTTGTTTAATCATGTATATCAGATGCATTGAAACCATTTTTCTTCTCGCTTCTTATCATGCCACATTTCCTCCTCTCCTCCCCAGAGACTATGGAGTGCTGATTGACTGGCTGGTAGAGTAGGTGGCTTGGGGAGATAATATATCCAAGAGAGTGTGCTTAACATATCATGACTGCTGACCATATGCAGGATGCTAATGCAAGCAGAAAGCTTAACTGAAGTAGAATATGTTGTGATGATGATTAAGGATACATTCATTTTATCTGCTTTTGTGAGCGACCTAACGCTCTGGTGTTGTGTACATTATTGTCACACATAAGCAACACTCCTAAAGCACACCTCCCTCCTTCAGCATTTTCTCGTGAGAGACCAGCTCTTTGATGTGATGTAATATATAAAGGCACCGGGGGAATACAAGACAAATTGAACACAATACTGACTGATATTTTTGATGTACTGTATGACTCTGCAGCCATTTTTGTCCTTACTAAATCCTAATCCCACAGAAATTGTGTCGGGATTATACACAAAAGGCGCATTTTGGACATGGATTTGCATGGATGGATTAGTAAAGCCTTGTAATGGAGGCTCGTGTTTGAGGAGAAACCTCCATCCTCTTGTTGTTGCACATTAAAATGATGCGTCTACACTTCATGTTGACACACTACTCATCTCCCACCCTGGGAGAACAGATAATTTTCCGAAAGCTGTGAAAGGAGTGAAAGGAGTGCATTTTTATATATCAGCAAGAAACAGATGCCCAAGTCAAAACGTTTTACAAGGACAGTTTCAAATGTTGACAAGCCACTCAGAACGGCAGACACCCAATGCTGAATGTTCATTTGCAGCTTAGAGCTTTAAAACAGTGATACAGAGGATTGGGAGTGCTTTGAAGCCCTGAGGATGATGTTGCCTTTCACTCTCACCCAGCCCACACTTTCCCTTGAACAAACTGGTGCTCAGGAAACAGAAAATTGCAAATAAAATGAAACCATTAAGTCCTTTACAGTGCATTTACTCAGGCTCCACAAGACACTGCCTCGCTCTTCAATCGCATTCTTTGTATACAAAAAAAGCCAATCATATTCCTCTGGCAGTCATGTATTATGTATTCATACACACGTTTATCTAACAGGAGCCATATCGCGCCTCAGATTTAGACAGTTTAGGCCTTTAGGGAATGCCCAGAGGCCTTCACGATGCTTCCTAATCCTCAGATCTTTAAGATGTCATATCTCTTCGAGGAGTGAATACAAAGACCTAAAAGGACCAATGTCTGCCTTGTTCCCTTTCTCTCTCCATCTTGTGTACAAAACAGAGAGCATTTGTGAGACTAAGTGATGGAATAATGTGTCACAGCAGAAGATGTGAACTTCTTCTTTGCCTGCAGACATTATTATGTGTAATCTGATGTGCAAACAGACAGGCCACCACGCTCAGACGGTATCCTTTTACAAAGCAGGTGCATATTACACTTGTTTGTAATTGCAGGTGTCTTGTTCCTTTAGTCTGTAAATCACAAGTTCTTTGCGACAGGAAACCCAAAACTATGGATCACAGTTATGCCAAATTACCATTCACTAAACCCCTCCCCCAAACATCTACCATCCAATCATAGTTTAGCAACTGTAACTATGCATAGAGGTTCAGACCATGGTTTATTTTCTAGCCATTTCAATCCCGTGAAGTATTACATGGAATGAAAACAGACTTCCCGAGCCATGTTTACCTTCCTATAGTATTCAGAAGGGTTACGTGAAGTTATAAAACTGAATCAGGACATTCACTCAATAACAGGATACTTTATGTAAGCCAGGTCAGGATGTTGTCATAGTTTAGCATCGAAGTTGAGGTAAGTATGCCATCGAAAAATATAATTTCATGTTTTCTTCTTGATCCCTAGAGTTACTTGCATAGAACATGAAGGATGTATTCTCATGGTGCATTATGTGCATGAAACTGACATTGTGAGATGGGCATCAGCCCTGTCTCCTCTCCTCTCAGACTCCTAGCTGGAAAAGTGCTTCGGTGGAAAATAATCTACCCTGAGGACATGTTCGGAGAGGGCTGCGCTGGGGCCCTAACAGCGTTGTCATTGTAATAAGGCAATATGTTCCACTGTGTGTGTGCAAATGTGTGCTGTTTGTGTGGTTTTAAATATTTAACACTCTACATTGATGAACTGGTTCTCAGATAGCAACTGTAATTGCAGAGAATTTGTGCATTAAAGTGTCCTCTGCAAGACCCAGAGCTGGAAATCAGTGCCAGGGCAGAGATGCAAATCAGTGGAGCAGCAGGTGAAGAGTGGCATTCATCAATGTTTGATGGGCTTCTTCCTTTCCAAGGATGGCAACCTCACAACAGCACAAAGAGATGAGCGAGAGACAGGCACAAACAGCCAAACCACAGCGCAGAGGGTCATTATCATGTCACATATAAAATCATTATACCAATACGTATATATTTAAAAAAATAAAAAGACCTTGAAAGAATAACTCATTCCATTTTCATCGACTTCCCGTCTCCCTGGGAGCTCGTCATTCCGTCTATGAGTGAAAGCCCTTTCTTCTCTGTCTGTCATTCAATTAGATATAATGGTGTAAAATGTGCCCACTCACAGTGTTCAGGATTATTTTTAATAAATCAGTTTCCATCCTTCACCCCTCAAAGAACGACATCACACATACTTGCTGACATTTTGACACTTGTTGCAGAATAGAACTGTCGCCTTTGGAGCAATACAATTGTGAAGATGTTGATTTGCTGCCATAAAAATAACTTGGAACGGGTAATGCTGCCATATTATTACATGTATTTGGATGTAGAAGTTTAGGCAGTTGCACAAAGCAGCCAAGTCGGTCATCCAATTATAGAAATATCCGCCTAACAAAGAGTCCTATAGGTGCTGCTCATTTTTTAACATAGCGTGGCTTTTAAACTGAATTAGCCTTGTGGGTACGGGTGTAACTCATGATCATTATTGAACATGAAGTTAGACAGGAGTTTTGCGATTAAAGGACTTTTACCATGTATCCAGGTTATGTTATATCCAGTTTAGAGGGACAGCTGTTCACATCCATTATCAGAAAAAGCCTCATGTTTACACCATAAGGAAAATAGGGATCTTACGTCTTCCATATTATCTAAGAATCGCTAACAGCTGTTTTAAGTCTGGAGTTGAGTTTGATTTGTTTTCTGTCATCTTGGCAGTTGAACACTAAACATTTCAATTTATAAAAGATGGACAGGAAACCAAAAATCACCAGTTAAGAGTGACGACTAAGACACCTTTCAGTCATACCAGCCGACATGCACACACACCCTTAATATGCTCTTATTGAATCAATAATTGTCATAATCACCATGATAGGAGTTGAATGAGCTATTAGGAGCCTTAATTAATTGGATCCATATTGAATTACATCCAAATGTGTTCCACCTGTTTTGTCGTCGGGGTCCCAGCAGCTTTGTTAATGTTATGTGTATTCACTTGTGATTGCCTCACCCACACATTTTAAAATAGAACAGGCCCCCTGCTGAGAACAGACAAAACATTATGATGTATTTATGTTTTGAGCTCCAGATCTAGAGACTTACATTAAATGCACCTCATGGAGACTGCTGAGACTACATTTATCCCTTTTCTGGCTGCCTTCTCTTACACTCCGGTTAATAACTATTTAGCAGACATTACACTGACCCTCCTTAGCTAATGACCTGACGCACACAACTCTACTGCTGATTCAGCACAGATGTCTGGCCAAAAATGCAAGCTAAAGCGCTGTAAATAACACAACAATGTGCATGAAATGAATATGAACATCCAGCGCTGAAATAATACTAAGCTATTACAATTAAATGTCGTTGACTGCCTTGCAGTTCGAAAAACTGAAAAGTTCACGGTCAGTTTTTTGCTTATCTAATAACAATCACCTTTCAAGTGCATGGCCTTTTCTGAAAACAGGGATCAATACAGCTTGCCATGATGCTGCAAACAAACCACTGTTTACTTTACCTTAGCGTATCTTTCACTCATTTAAAAAGGTCAACAGACTCTGTTATTCTGATGGGCGAGAACCCTGCCCTTTTGCTTTTGGATTGATCTGAAGGTTGCTGCAAAATGGACTGAACTCGCCACTGATATCCGTCTTTTCCCTGTGTCATTTTGTATGTATGCCCCTGTGTGTGTCAGCGTGAGTGTGGGTGAGAGTGTTTAAACATTGTATGTGTGCTCACCCTTGGTACAGTTCATGTATTGTAACAGTCTTCAAAGAGATGGGTCAAAACAGTGTTTTATGATCAAGCAGGTTCGGCTCGCCTTTGAAGGTCTAACGAATGTTTCTTAAGGCCCGGGCCCTCTTTGGGTTTGTGTGCAAAACATTACAGAGGCAGTTGTTGTGGGGGAAGTGGTAACAGCGGCAGCTATTGAAGTTTTTGAAGAATGAAGGCTGAGGATTAGGGCGTTCAAACATCGCTGTCCTGTGCAAGCCTTGATATGACTGCACCTGGGAACAGGCTGTTCTGAGCAGTGGCAGTTTCCCAGAGTCCAAGAGCAGCACTGTCAGAAGAACAAAGAAGCCTCAAAAAAAGAGTTCAAGAAAGGAGCACAAGCCCCAATCTGTAAAACAATTATTGTGGATAAGTGTGTAGCCATGACTCTCTTTTAACCACATAATTGCGTATGTAATTGTGATATAATCTTGAGCAACTATGTATGTAAAGTTCAGGTTTATAAAGAAAACTGGCGGTTTTTATGCAAGCTCAAATAATCCATAGGTCACCCTGACATCTGAAATACAGAGGCAGAAAGTAAAGCCGCAGTGTCAAGCTATTGCCTTTTTCTAGGTGCACAGCTGCAATCTAATCCTGTTGGGATTGAAAACTGTAATTCTTTCATTTGTTTTGCACAGCGGAGGTTATCACTTTAAGAAATTGTGCTAATTTTATGAAAATGCTGGAGAACGGGATGGTCTTTATGGTGTTATGGGGCTGAAAGATGCTTGAAATGTGTCAGCAAGTTGAAACTCGGCCTAACAATATAATAGGAACTGTTAAACATAAATGTGTTAAATAAAGAATAAAGAAATGTGGGTTGGGATTGTGAGAATATGTGTGCCTTAATTATTTTTACAAATGTAATTAAATATATAATCAAGAATTCATGGCATATCATTTATTGGAGAAATAATAGACCAAACAAATTACTAAACTACTCTCTCCTTACTTTCATTACTCAACATATGGCCTTAAACAAGCTTTTACATTCACAAGTTACATCATTATTCACAGTATGAAAATATATAAATAAATAACTTAACATTGTGGTTCAAGTAGTCAGTTCAACAGGTAACATTAGCTTGGCCCTGGTCACTGGCCACATGCAGAATGCAGAAAAATGCACATGCTGAATAATTATTTAATGAAAGTTAACCATCCGAATAAGGGGCTAAGCTACCGGGAGCTAACTAGCTGCTAAGAGTGGAAAAACTACTGTTGAGCCAACCCAGTCTCACAAAAAAACGTGTAATAACTACGTTGGTCCACAACGTAGGACGTAGAATTTCTACGAAAACGCCTCTGAAATTGTAAGATCCCTACGTTTTTGTTCACCATTCATTCCAATGGCTGGCGTCTATGTCACGTGATCTTCACATTTCTACCTGCAGAAAAAAAAAAACATGGCCGAACTTCGTTTTATTCTCGGTGTAAAATGCCTATTTAAAGTTACTTTGGCCATTAAAATGCGTTTTGATGTCATTTGATGCGAGAAATATGAGTTGTTATTTCAGATTATGTGTGCAGTGGATGTACATGATCTTTAGTTTGCTAGTTCTTACGAAGATTACTTCAGGAAATGGTGTCTATACAACGTTTTCATTGTTAACAAGGTGGTTGCTAGGGACGCTGCTATAGATATTATTTCTGTTATGTTGTGTAACTGTTTAATGGTGTTATCTTTATTGCTACCCCCTTCCCCGTCAAAGTATAGTGTTGGTACACAGAGCAAACGTAATAGTTTAACAAAATCCGCATCTAAAATGGTGCAGAAACGTTATTTTCCCCTGTACAATTCCAGTCTCACATCTCACAGCACATCGTCATTAACAAATACCGGAAACAGACCGAAAACACTTTATTCCGAGTGTACTTGCTTTTCTCTTTGCAAGTCATCACATAACGGCATTGTAATACACGGTTCGGCCGCATTAAATATTACATATCTGCCGTAGTTCGGTATTTATAGAGCCCTGATGAGAAGACTTCTAGACAAACATGAGTTGATATAAATATATCAACAATTAAACAACATCTTACATTTCTTTTCACACAATACGTCTCCTTGCAGTATCAACACTAAATCGGCGGACTTTTATATTTGATCCAATTGGTAGATAGGCTGTATTTACACCATAAAGGTGCACAGCTGATATAAAGGGACACCTAGTGGTTAAAGCATGTTATTGAATTTCATTATTTTTATTATTATATATTAATAGAATCCCTATAAAGTATGTTCATTACTCGTTATTCTCTACTAATAGACTAGTTAAGTAAAGACTGTATATAATGACTATTTTGCACATCCCTTTCAAGATTTCAAGATTTTCTAAGGTTTATTGACATATCATATAGGCCTACACAACTATGGTGTAGTTATGCAATGAATGAAAAACTTGGGTTGCAGGTTCCTAAATAGTGCATTACAAGACATCTATCAATATTTGTGCATACCTCCAGCAATGTTAACTATGTTGAAGCACTTATTTTAACTGATATTATACATATGTATTATACTCTTATAAGATGTATGTAGATAGTATAAGAAATGTGCAGAATATGACAATTTAATGGTGGAGGTACACATATTGAAAGATGTCTTGTGATGCACTGTTGAGGAACCTGAGACCAAAGTGTTTCATCTCCGACCGACCTTGTCAGGTATTGAACAATCAATAAATAAAGAACACAGAATTATTAAATATAAAACACAGAATTTGTGTGATTATACTAAATGATTTACAAATAAATACCACTGCATATTTACAACTATACACATGCTGATGTAACGCAAATGTTTCCAACTTGGGATCAATAAAGTATATCTTATCTTAAGATGATCGATGGCTACTGCCATATTTGCACAATGTGCCTCTGAACCTTGACAAGTGCATGTTTCAGGCTCATCAATGAACAACAGGAGGGGTCACAGACATAAGACCAGCTGTTAAATAAAGCTCTTCTGACCTTAGCTGTTGTGTGGGTATAGGTATGTGGGACGCGGTGGACCCGTTCAAATCCAGTTTTGGACAGTCTGCCGTGGTTCCATCCCATTTCAAGTGCTGTTCGAGGCTCTGCACACTCTCTAATCACAGAGCTTGAGGACTATCACGGGGTTTGCGAAGCGGAGAGAATACTTACTTCCGGGTGTAATATTCTGAGCAGCAAATGAGCTGCTCCGACCCTCGGTCCTGACGGACTCCAACTTGTGTTTATTAATCAAACAAATAAATAAACACAAGGATAATTATGTGTTATTGTTGAGTAAATGGAGAATTGCACAGGGGAAAATAACGTATCTATTGTGGTGATTGACATTATTCACCCACGGATCTATGGGTTAGGGTATTGTTCTGCACGGACATTTTAGTGAGCCGGACTTCCTGTCTCCGCCGGTCTTCGCTTCCCGGGCATGAAGCTGTTTACATGTGTTTTGAGATGCTAAATAAAAGTCTAGCTTGTACCTTTGATACCCCGCCTCCGACTCCCATCTCTCGGCACCACACTATGCCACAATTTTAGATGCGGATTTTGTTAAACTAATACGTTTGCACTGTGGACCAACACTATACATTGACGGGGAAGGGGGTAGCAATAAAGATAACACCATTTTACCCAACATAACAGAAATAATATCGATAGCAGCGTCCCTAGCAACCACCTTGGTAACAATGAAAACGTTGTATAGGTAACAGGCCCCGCTATGACAGATAGTATTTCCTGTAAAACACGAGAAATTATGAGCAGAGAATTCCTTTTACTGCCCGTTTGGCTGATCTTGCCAGAATGGCAAGCTAACGACAGCTCCGTCATCACGTCAGAAATTTTACGGTAGACGCGTAAATAATAACAAACCCCTTTACGGCAGTGTTACTCTGCCATCTACTGCCCCCTGCTGTCCATTGTTAAACAGGTAATATAAAATGATATTAAATATAAACATACAATTGTGATCACACACTGTGTTGGTCACACACTCCCCGACAAAGAAAAATGGCTCCCGACATTAACCATCAACCTCTTAACTTGTGCCCCTTCTCTTTGAACTTAAAACACTTATACACACTCTCATAAGGGCACTTCTTTAAATGTACAGGTGAATACTGTACAATATGGATGAGAGTGTGTGTAACAATCTTTCCTTCTCAATATGCATGTATGTATGGTAGAATTACAGTGTAAGGCAGTGTCTGGTGTGTAGTGTAAGGCAGTGTCTGGTGTGTAGTGTAATGTGGCATAGGAACAGGCTGCATTCCCCAAATGGCATGGCTTGTACAGTATAGAGTCTTGCTGGGTCTGTAGACCCACATGATCTGGAGGATGGCTGCCCAAGGGAGTCATATGTCAGCGTTTGAGGAGGTCTCCTGTCCCGTGTGGATTTCCTCACTGGCTCATCCTGAGGTGTCACAGGTCGGTCATAGCCATAGGGTACTTGTACATACTCATGCTCTTCCGGTGCTTCAGAATCCACAGGCAGATCTTCCTCATCAGTCCGTTCTTCTGGTAGTTCTTGTCTGGTTTCTCTCTCAGGTGTAACAACTCCATGTTGTTCTGGTGTATGATATCTCGATGGCACTCTATATCTATGTGGTTCAGGTACCCTTTTCGGACCATCTGTGTTTCGCTGAGATCCAGAGCTAGGTTCAACATTCTGTGAGTGAAGTCCAGCTTGTGGAGGTACTCTTAGCCAGTATCGTACTCTAGGTGCCTCATCATCAGAGTTTTCTGAGTCACTGCTTTGTGATGTCTCTCTCTGTCGTTGTTTCTCAACATGATGACTCTTGCTTTTCCCTCTAGGTGGTAGCGGATTTCCTGTTAGTTCAGGCAAGTTTACAGGTAGGTCATTGACAACGTGTAGGAGCTTTCGATGGAGGGTACGGATCTTATCACCACCTGTCTCAGGGCACACTTTGTACACAGGAATTTCACCAACTTGTTCTTTGACGACATACACAGTTTGTTCCCAGTAGGACCTCAATTTTCCAGGTCCACCTCTCTCACTCATGTTGCGGACAAGGACTCTATCACCAGGTTGGAGCACAACTCCCTTGATGTGACAGTCATAGTACTTCTTGTTTCTTGCACTGGAGTGTTGACTGTTTTCAGATGCAATCCGGTAAGCCTCTTTCATTCTCAGAGACCATTTCTTAGCATAGCCCTGTGTTGTTTCAGTCTGACCTTTGGCTGACAGGCCAAACATTAAATCTACTGGGAGACACGGGTGCCGTCCAAACATGAGGTAGTGGGGTGAGAAGCCTGTTGCCTCATGCCTGGTGCAGTTGTATGCATGTACAACCAGGGATAAGTGGTCTTTCCAGTTGCTCTTTTCTTTTTCTCCCAGGGTCCTCAACATTTGGAGCAGTGTTCTATTGAACCTCTCAGCTGGGTTTCCTTGGGGGTGGTATGGGGTTGTCCTTGAATGAGCAACTCCATCCTCTCTGCTTTGGTCGTGGTGTTGCCTGGCCGGGTAGCCGAATCTTGGAATAAAGTCATTATAGATTTTTTCAGCAGCTGTTCTGCCAGATTTATTCTTTGTTGCGTAGACTTGAGAAAATCTGGTAAAATGGTCAATAACTACTAAAATGTACTCGTAGCCCCCTTTGCTAGTTTCCAGGTGCATATAGTCTATAGACACAAGCTCAAGTGGTGCAGATGAAGTGATGCTGCCCATTGGTGCTCATCATCATTTCCATGTGCAGTTTTCCCCACTTGTGCATGAGCTTTCTGAGTGTACCACTGGCTCTCTTCTTGTCCTCATTGGTCAATACTGCCTTGGCCTCTTTAAGTTTGATAAGCTCACCGATTGCATGGTCCTCCCTTTGGGCATTGACTAGCTCACTGTGGTCAATGGTAAGGGGTGACACATTCACAGGTGACTGAGCATGAAGCCAGGTCCAATGCAGCAACATAAGCAACATCCTGCCTCTTTGCAGACTCACAACCATCCCATGTGGTTTGGATGGTTTCTCTTGTGAGTTCCTCAGTACACTCTCTAACGTAGGTGTCAATGTCAAGAGGGAGACGAGATAGCGTGTCTGCGTCTATGTTCACTCTCCCTGGCCTGTATTTGACATCAAACCTAAAGTCTGCTGGCTCACCTACCCATCGGTGGCCCACAGCATTCAGCTTGGCAGTACTCATCATGTATGTGAGGGGATTATTGTCTGTGTATACTGTGAAATGGGGTGCATTTAACAGGTAATCCCTACATTTCACACATATCGCCCACTTAAGAGCAAGAAACTCCAGTTTCCCTGAGTGCATGTTGTAATTCTTCTCAGCGGGAGACAGAGTTCTTGAACCATAGGCGATGACTCTCAATTGTCCATCCTGTCGTTGATACAACACAGCACCGAGTCCCTGCTGAGAGGCGTCAGTGTGGAGCACAAATGGCAGTTCGAAATCCGGATAGGCAACACGTGGGTGTGAAAGTGTGTCAATCAGCTGTTCAAGAATCCTTTGGTGATCATCAGTCCACAGGACAGGTGTCCTTGAGGGCATCTGAGCTCCTTTTCCCACCTTATGTTTCCCCTGTGTCATGGTAGAGTTTCCTTGAATTTTTAACAGATCATAAACTGGTTTTGCAATGCTTGAGAAGTTTTTAATATAGGCTCTATAGTAGCTTAGGAAACCCAGTAACTTCCGCACTTCTCCAACTGTGCTTGGCCTCTTCTCTTTCAGAGACATAATGGCATCAATGTCTTTTGGGTCAATCCTGACACCGTCTGCAGAGACCAGCCTCCCAACATACCTGACCTCTTTCTGGAACAGCTCACACTTTGTTGGTCGAAGCTTGACACCATGGGACTGCAAGGCTCTCAGGACTTGACGTACTCCCTCAACATGGCTAGTGAAGGAGTCGGAGTAGCAGAGGATGTCATCGAGGTAAGGGATACAGCAGTTGTCACGCAGAGAGTCCAACATTTCCTCCATGCTGCGCTGAAAAGCAGCAGGGGCGTTGGAGAGTCCAAAAGGTATCCTCACCCACTCATACAGCCCCCAAGGGGTGATGAATGCCGTCATGTGTCTGGATCCTTCAGCAATGTAGCCTTGGTGGTAGGCCTTGCCTTGGTCTAAAATGCTGAACCAGCTTTGGCCTTTTAGGGTGTCGATGAGTTCCTGAATACGAGGCAATGGGTGACGGTCTGATACTGTTTTCTGGTTTAACATTCTATAATCGATGCATAACCTTAGGGACCCATCCTTTTTCCTGACGCAGACAACAGGTGCTGAGTACGGAGATTTGGACTTAACTATCCACCCTTTTACAAGCAGGTCTTGGATGTCCTCTTTAACCTCTTTATAAAGGGGCTTGGGTACTGCACTGTATGTGCGCTGAACTGGGATGTTGTCCTTTAAGTTGATGGACATTTGCAGGTTGGGAATGCAACCTATGTCCCCATCATCTTTAGCAAAGGCTGCCGATTCCTCGTGTAACATCTGTTCCACCTTCATCTGTTGCTCATCACTCAGGTGGCTGACATCCACAGGTGGGTGCCACAGTGCAGAAGTGGGTTTGTCACTGTTAGAGTGTGGTGATGTGGAAGAACTGGCTATATTTGCCTGGGCTTGATTGTACTTGCTGCTTTGGTTGTCTGTCTCTATCACTCTGTCAATGGTTTCGATGTTGCCTAGAACAGTACCGCTGGGCAGAGTCACAGCACTTCTGGAATGGTTTGACACAGGCACCTTTACGAAAGGTCTCTCTGTCTGTTGGATCGCCATTAGTCCTTCTCCAACACTCAGTTGTGCCAGGGGTGTAGCTTCTAGATTGGGTTCGAAAAGCACAAGTGAGTCATATTCACTAATATCTACTGGTACCATGCACTTAATATAAGCTACCTGGCCAGGATAAATAGTGACTTCTTTCCTGCCTATCTTTACTGCAGCATTCTGTTGTTTCTGTTTTGCTCAGTCTTTATGAAACTCACCATAGCTTCTGCCATTGCACTGTCCATCTCCAAAGCACCCGTAAGCAAGTTGACAAGGATAGATATCACTTTGGGTCTACTTTCATGACTCCTAAAGAGTTCCTGGATGACATTAAAACCAACTATCGGTCTGTCTATTTTTATTCCACTCACTAGGAAAGGCACTCGAATAGATACGTCTGGATCATCGTTTCCCTGCAGGTTTACTACCACTTCAATCCATCCTTCATAAGGTACTGCATCTCCTGTGACAGCCGTCACGTAGAGATCATCCTCCATGAGTTCACTGAGAGGTCTAATATCTTGTCCAGGTAAGTATCTGTCTTTCCAAGCATTGTCTATTATGCTCACATTGGCCCCAGAGTCTAAAAGAGCGGTTATGGCGTAACCGTTCATGCTACATCTCAATAGCGACTTTCGACCAATTAGCGGAGCTATCTTTTTGATTGGGTGTTGTTCATTATTTTTCTGCGTGTTGATAGGTGTATGACCAGTGCTTTGTCTTGCTGCTGCAACCTCCTGGGGGTGGGACTTTTCCTTTGGGTCAGTCAGTGGTCGTCCCGTTGCCCTGACCGGTGCCCGTTTCCCGCCTGCTTCTGTCTTTTCAAGCAGCCTATAGCACGATGACCCTCCTCCCCACAGAAAAAGCAGTGGCTACAGTTTGGTTGAGCCTGAGCTATGCATTGTGGGCACCCATACGGTCTCCTGGTCTTCTTCTCTGGTCTGGTTTTGTCAGAGCAACACTGGTGAGTGGTTTGATGTAGCCCCTCAGGCACCTGGGTTGTTGTTGATAACTGTTTCAGTGTTTCCATTGCCTTTGTTAAAGCCTCAACCTGAGCACTCAATCTCTGGATGACATTATCCTTACTTTTATTCTCTCCCACACTGCTGAGTATCTCTTCAGGTTCAGCGAGTATGCTGTGTGCTTGAGTTAACTTGCGGTTGGAACTGCGTCCCAGTCTGCGCTTTCTTTCACTTTATTCCATCGTAGTCTTGATAACCTGCCTTAACAGAGCTTCATCAGACACAGTGGGGTCAGCAAGCAGAGGTTTCAGCTCCCATCTGACATCCTCATGTCTCTCTCCCATGCCTTGATAGACTGCATTCAAAAACACACCCTGCAGTGTAGACGCATCATACTTAATAAGTGCATTTTCCTGCCTGGAGGTGAACATGATATGATTCTGTTTTCTTCAAGGTTGTGTCTTCCTGGTCGAATGTACTTATTGTAAGTCGCTTTGGATAAAAGCGTCAGCTAAATGCAATGTAATGTAATGTAATGTAACATTATTTTTTGTTTCAGTCCTATCATGCGGTATAGGAATTGCTGTGGAGCTTCATTTTCATGCTGTCTAGCACACATCAATTCCTGGAAGAGCTCTGTGCTGCTCTTCTCGCCAAGGTGGGACTGCAGGAAACTCTTCAGCTCGGTGACTGTAAGATCTTCCTTGTTTGTCAGCATGTCTTTAAAGTTTCCACCTTTTATTATGCGTGACGCCCCTCTAATGATCTCGTCATCAGTGTGTTGCTCTCTGCAGCCTTCCTCAATCTGTTTACATAAACTGTTAAAGCTAATGTCTGATGAAGTGTCAGTTATCTGCCCTCCATGAATCTTAAACTCCCTTCTATGCAGAAATGAAAGATCTTTAAGGGAAATCATGCTCTCTCGGGTGGGATTAGAGAGTCCTTCTGTAGATGTATGTGGTGAGTTAGGGTTGGGAGGGTTACTTTGTAAATGTAATCAGTTACTGATTACTGATTACATGGCTCTGAAAGTAATCCGAATACAGTTACAGTTACGTGTCTTAAAACGTAATCAGATTACTTTTAGATTACTTTTGGATTACTTTCTTTTTCCATCACAGATGGATATGTTTTGGTGAACAGGAGACACAAAAAGCAAAAGGAAACTGAACATGTTTTACTGTTTTAATGGCTTATCAAGAGCACAACTGAAACATAACATCTGAAACGATGTAACAACATAATAAACTTTTTGGGGATGCAGCTTGGGATGTGAGGAGTGAGGGACACGGCTTAGAACGGGCGTGTCGAAATGTCGAACTCGGACTTCATTTTAAGGACATTTCGGCCAGGGGTTTAGAGCTATATTTGTTTAAGCACTGGATTGGCAAAACAGGAGAGGAGAGTGTGTGCACCAATCTGCCTTGATCTATGTATTCATATCCGTGACACTCACAGTATTTGCTGCCCACAGCTGTTTATAGAAGGAACACCTCCTTCACTTCATGAAATCTCTGCAGCACCAGGAGGCAGCGGGAGGGTTAACTCAGCCTCTGAGAAGACGAGCTCGCAGTGCCTTTCACACCGCCTTCACTGTGTTTACCTTCAGAAATAATCATTAGTAAGGGTAAAGAGCGACCGCAGGCTGATGTGTTTTAACCACACACACACACACACACACACACACACACACACACACACACACACACACACACACACACACACACACACACACACACACACACACACACACGCGATTTAAACGCAGACTTGTGTTCCTCCATGTTTCGTTGTTATTGTTTCACTGAGCGAGCGGACCCGCGATTTTTTCAAACGCTTTGTTGGCCCATCTGCGGCGGTAATAGGTTTTGTGCGCTGTGATGATTCGGCTGTACCTTTAGTAATGAATATTAAATGTTGTGAGGAAATCTTTCCACCAATAATTCCAAAAAGTAATCCAAAATGTATTCACTTCAGGTTTACGAAAGTAACTGTAATCAGATTACTCGTTTTTCAAATGTAACGCGAGCACTTGATTTTTGTATTCTGATTACGTATTCCGTTACAACCCAACCCTGGAGTTAGGTGTATGCTGCTTACTGGGTTGGCTAGAGTGAGGTTGCGGTGTGTCTGAACTAGGTGTGGTGACACTGTGTTGAAGTTTGTTTTGCACCTCCTCTAAGCCCCTTAACAGTTTCTGTATGCCTGCGTCATGAATGCCAGTCTCAGTTGGATTGCCTAATGGCTCAAGTTGTTGGTTAGCGTTAACAGTAGCAGATAACATCAGAGGTGATTTAACAGAAGTATCAATTTCACCCTCTTTGGAACACACGGTACCACTGCTATGGTTTGCAATAATCAAATCAACAGTATCTTGTAGACACAACAACATTGACATTCCCTCATCTTCTAGGTTTAGTAGAGTCATACTGTTCATATTCGCAGCAATATACTCAACACAGCCCTCCTCGTCCCCCCCGTTTAGCTCTGATGAGTCAAGTCCTTCCACTGGATCGAGGTGTGTGGCAACTTCATACGCTTCATCTGCTGTTAGCTGATGAAGTATTTTCTTGATGGACCAGCTTAGTCTCTTCCTCTCGTTGTCAGCCATCCTGTGTGTTGTGGGCAACTGTGGCAAACAGTTCTGCACTCCTAGGCGTAGATCCCCTTCAACCTGGTCTCTCTACCTCTTGAGTCGCTAACTGGAAGCACCTTCACTCCGGCAACACGTCGTCAGTCCGGTCCTTTAGGTCCAATATCACTGGATCAGCATGTGGTCGTCTCAAACGATGCTGACCCCGGACGAGCCCCCAATAATCTGTAACAGGCCCCGCTATGCAGGGCGCGATGACAGATAGTATTTCCTGTAAAACACGAGAAATTATGAGCAGAGAATTCCTTTTACTGCTCGTTTGGCGGATCTTGCCAGAATGGCAAGCTAACGACAGCTCCGTCATCACGTCAGACATTTTACGGTAGACGCGTAAATAATAACAAACCCCTCTACGGCAGTGTTACTCTGCCATCTACTGCCCCCTGCTGTCCATTGTTAAACAGGTAATATAAAATGATATTAAATATAAACTAGGGCTGTCAAACGATTACAATTTTTAATCAGATTAATCACAGTTTAAAAATTAATTAATCATGATTAATCACCATTCGAACTATGTCCAAAATATGCCATTTATTTATGTATATTGTTGTGGGAATGGAAAGATAAATGAAAGCAGGCGGATATATCCATTTAACATACAGTATGTATGTTTATTATAACATTTTTCTGCATGTCAAAATGAAAGACAACCCACACACCTATCAATCATCAAACCGTGGGGTCTTAATTCATTACGTGTTGATTTTTATCAACGGGGGAGTACTTCAGGAAAGTCGACAGAGGGGGGGGGGGGGCGCGCTAGTGGAGTACTTCGTGACCACAGAGTGTGAACGTTGTCATCAGCTGTTTTAGCGCAGTTCTCCAGTGATGGGGGGAGTCTCCCTCCGCAGCCGGTGGGCGTAGTTTTGGCACAGTTCCGTTGTACAGACCGACGTTAACAGCAGCCCTGTCTGTGCACACGGAGACCGACTCTGTCGTCCGGTGATCTAACCGCCTTCTGGAAAAGCTTCACAAGTACGTCAGTACGCAAATGCGCTTTGTGACACAAGTGACGGTACGCATTTCAGATTACGCACATAACCTGCGTACCAGTTATGTGCACCCCTGTACCAGAGCCATATTATTACTATTATATGGCTCTGCCCTGTACTACAGCAAGAGTATTCTCCGTCGGGACTTCCTGCAACAACACCACGCCGTTATCAAAGATGTTCTATTGAGAAGACGATCACTACGTGATAAAAGTTTTCAAAACCGTGGCTACTGAAATCAATCTTACTAACGGAGCGTCCACACTACAGCTTCAAAAATAGCTTGGAGCTGGGCGTGTCTGGAGCTTGGGGATTTTATTCAAGCAACACGACCAACAACCAATCACATGAATCTCCCGCCCCCGACATACAAAGCAAAAACCCCCGGGGATTTTATGCGAGCAATATATATATAAACTCCCCAAACAGGCGAAAACCTACCAGTTTCCCCCACTGTCTCTGCCACCTCCCTCCATGCCTGGTTCCTCCGGTCTGTATCCCGGTAGGTGAAGAGGGTCTGGTCATACAAAACCGGGTGATTGCTACGGCGATAGTTAGTTTCTCCTCCGACTTTTTTTGAAATATAGAAATGAACGGCGGGATATCTCTCCCAGCTTAGACGTGGTTTGATTGGCTACGGCTTCAGCTGTCAGATTTTGGGAAACGGGATTTGATTGGCTGACGCTGGCTACTCCGGCGTCTCCGGCGGAGACGGACCGCTCTGCTACCCACAATTCAGTTCGGCGAAAAAGCGAGGCAACGTGACGTCACCCCATTCAAAGTGAATGGGCAGATTGGAGTTGTCGACGCTTCCGACGCTGTCGACACTGTAGTGTGGACGGGCCGTAACTCATTGCATACTCTATATAGCACACTAATATTGCCATATCTGATTTACTGTGTGGAGATTTGGGGAAACACGTACAAAACCAACCTACAGCCGTTATGCACATTACAAAAAAGGGCTATAAGAGTTATCAATAATGTTGGATATCTTGAACACACTAATGTATTATTTTTGAAGTCACACATATTGAAGTTCATTGATCTGGTTACATTTAAAACGGCACAAATCATGTACAGAGCCAGACATAATCTACTTCCTAGGAAATTAAAAACATTATTCGTAGACAGAGAGGGTGGGTATAATTTGAGAGGAAATCTACATTTTAAACAACTCAAGGTCAGAACAACTCTGAGAAGTATGAGTTTAACAATCTGTGGGGTGATTTTATGGAATGGTTTGGAGCAGGAGTTAAAACAAAGCACAAGCATAATTCAGTTTAAAAGGATGTACAGAAACACTTTTTTGGAAAAATATGAGAAGGAAGAAAGGTGATTGAAGATGAGAAATTATTATATATGTATGTATAAATGTGAATTTATGTAGGAATAACTTGCATCATGATTTAATGGACAATCATTGATCAAGTAAAGGGTGGGAATTAATTAGCATTTGCTTCCTCCTACTCCCTTTCGGACACATGATTTATTATTATTATTAATATGAAGACTTTTTTTGTTTTTTTTGTTGAATATACAAATATTACCATGAATGTGGATAAATACTGTATTATAACAATACGGTATTCCGTTTTTCACATTTGTTATTTGTTATTTTTTAATCTGTTCGAAATAAAGACTGAAAGAAAAGAAAGAAAGAGTTCACTTATTAAGGGCATTTCCCAAAATATCCAAGATTTCACTTAGAACTCATCTTCTATTATACACTGATAACACAACACAAGCTAACTGAACAGACTGAGTTTCCCATGAGACTCAATAAGCCTGCATATTTAGTCTCTGAGCATAATTGATGAAGTGCTGTCGTTCTTGTGGATCCAACAGTTTGTTATGGTTCTCTGTAATGCTGCCTGTAACAAAATGCTGTTACAGTCGACTCCCCGCAGAGAGAGCCCGCCTCGTATTTCTGTCAATGTAATATTTTTCCTCCTGTTCTCGCTTGCTGGAAATAACAAGGGGAATATTCCTGCGCTTGTCACATTTTGCTGGCATGCCCCCTTCTCTACACTGACAGGAAAGTGCCAATAGGAGAACCAGATAACAGACTATGACAGTGTTGCTTTAGTGAGGTGTCAGTGACATTACGGAGGATTGCTCCTGAAAGTGGAAAATCCAATCAGGCTGTGACTCTCCCTAAAGCTAAAGGTCCACAGACTACAGAATGATTCATTCAAATTCTTTGATCAGACCGAGTTATCCCCCAACTCCTCTGGGATGGAAGACAAACTGAGGAAATCCGGATCTAAAGGTGGGAGACAAGAAGTCGTCTTATACTGGGATAATGTGCTGCGAATTATTGTAGTCCTGCACTCAGTCATTTTTGTTATATAAAATGAAAGTGTCAGAATTATAAAATGGGTTTTATTTCATCCACATGGTCATTAGTAGACAATACCGTAATGTTTATGTGCTGAGCTTAAAAGAAAAGCATTATTTTAATAATGTGTTCAGCATGTGAATCATTATCTTTTGTGAGAAGCATTAAAAACGTCAGAATAGAAGATGAATTATTAATAAGGAGTAATGACTATTTTATCATAAGCAGAGAATAAATTGTGGAAATTGCAGTGCCTTTGCAAAGTTAGGGAAACTGAATGGAATATGTAATCCTTTCATTTCATCACAGGCTGAATAAAAAAGCAAACTGGGAGCCATTTACTGGAAGAGCCTGACAGGACTGATGTTGGAGAATCTAACATACGATAAGACAGAAATAATTCACAATGCCGCAGGGGTGACCCGAGATGGTATTATCATCATCATTCATTTAGTTCCACCCTGAAACTGCCCTTGGCTAGTGACACATGCAGTCCAATCTTCAGCATTTTTAAATCAGGCATGTTTATGCCTTTAGTATTTTTCCATTGTGTGAATGGTCAGGGCGCTGACTTTAAGTCCTTAAAGGGTCATGAGCACAGGACCAAGGCGTGTGGGTTCATGATAAGACACAAAGCAAATTGCAAATACATTTATTCATTTGACAGATGCTCATATTGTGACCTACAAGTCAAGAGGAGGGCAACGCTTCCGTGGTGACATCTGGGCATTATACTCGGCCATATGTTATTGTTCCTTTATTTAGAGTCAGTCTAAAAATATCACATTTAAATGCTGGGCACACTGTCCTTTAGAGACCATTTTATGACCTCTTAATAAAATGTATTTTTTAAAGGAGCAGGCAAAGGTCTTTAAGCTCACTTCTGTCCGACACCACAACCACACATTTGGTTTTTGCTAAGCTCCATCTGGATCGTCAAAAGGCTTTATATATTTTTTCCATTTAGTACTCCAGAAGACTTGTGAACAGACTTTAATGTGTGAAACCTGAGTTACACTTTAAGATTTCAGTCCTGGCTGATATAGTGATAGCCATGGTTACTGGGGGTGACAACATGTTTGTAAACAAGTTGTTGTTATGCAGATACTTTATCAGAAATACAGAAGATAAACTAATGTATCAGTGTAGCCAAAATAACTCACATTGTTTGATTAAGAAGTCAGATAATAATCTGCCCTTTACCATCATGCCAATGTTTAAATTGATCTTCTGGCAAAAAAGCAAATGTGTGGATGCATTTGTAATGAAAAACTGTTAGTGCAAACCTGTTTTGCATTTACACCTTTGTTTCACAAGTTGAACACCTCTCATGTAAACTATCGGCAGTAGGAAGTGTTTGATTATAATTAGCAATAAACTGTCATACAGAAAGAAAGTAAACAGTAACAATTATATAGATGCATTTAATCAACACACTGCAATGCTAGGTTGCAAACATGCATAGTTTCCTTTAAATCCCTTTTGAGTAGAATCTTCAGACTTTGCCACTGACATTAAAGACTCCTATTTTGAATGAAAGGTAATTGCAGAATGTAAATTAATTTAATAGCTATCGCAGGCCCTAAATAACACAAAAGAGGCTCTGATTTGATTAAGATCATACGGAGTAAAACATACATAACACATTTTAGAGGTAACTTCTCCCGTTCAACTAACTATATCACAAACCCCTGGGAAAGCATTCCTTTAGGCTATTTATGTTCGAGAAATGGGAAAATGTCCTGAAACTAGATTTTTCTTTGTCTGTATTTATTGATCTGTGAGCTGGTCCTTATTATAGGAAATCATAGTAAGCTATAAAAGGTGAGGGCATCTGCTGTTCCATCAGTACAATACTGTGTTTATCTACTGGCTGCTAAAGGAGTAGCTTCTCACCTGTAACATGCTTTTTGCACAAACTATTTATTGCAAAAAAATGGAATTCTTTGTTAAGGTTTATCCAGATGTAATCAGCTAAATGGTTTCTGAGCTTTATCTACGGAAGGAAAACAAATCAAACAATTAGAATCTCCAATTCAACCATATCTACGATGAGAATCTGAAAATAAACTGCTTTCTATTTCCGCTTGGACAAGAAAAAGGGGTGCCGTCTGCCTGAAGTTGAGAATTGCCACAACACAATTATAGTGTCACCGACATCTTATATATTTCCCATGTATCGACCGCATCCTGTACAAAAGGTACATGCTTGCTTTTTCCTCCAACTCATTTATTCTTAAAATGGTGCATCCACCATATATCTTTGTCAGGCTTTTATTTTCTATTGATCGCTGAAGTTGCTAAGTAGCATGTTGGTGCCGGGGCCATTCTGGAAGGAGACGAAAAACTGAATTGATTTTGTGAATTAGATATCGATAAATGCCTTAATGTAAGCTAGATGCTAGATTCTAGCACAGCTTTTATCGAGCAATGGATGCAATGTTCCATCAGTGTATCATATTGTCACTGATATCAGCAATGGTGGTCATATACTGACCAACTCGTGGTTAAAATAAAACATTTATACAGAGGGACTATCTATTATTTCAGAATCAGAATCAGAAACAGGTTTATTGCCAGGTAGGTTCACACATACGAGGAATTTGACTTGATGTCATGGTGCAGACATAAAATCTAAAACAAAAAATCTAATATAAAACAAAAAATCTTTAAGGACACTGTAATAAAATATAGTTAAATAGCAATAAAATAAAGAAGTAATTTACAGTGAAATAGAGTGCAGTGAATTATAGAATATAGAATATGAAACAAGAATATGTGCAGTAAGCAGTATTTGAGCATTGTGTGCATTAATGTAATGCATATAGAGTCTATGATGTGGCTGGGTTAAAATGTTGTCTGCAAGTCAGATAAGGAATATTACTAATTTTGTTTGTTGGAAACAGATGCTGATTAGTTGAAGAGTTAATATGACCCACACATAGCAAAAGCTAAGCATGTGGTTAAAGGTGAAAGCACCACACATCTTTGCAGTTTATATACTGTAGAGGTTTCAGAGCGACCCCTTTAATATCATCCAGTATATTATATAAAATATAATGAATCCATGAGCTTTAAATCATGAGCAAAATATAACAAAAAGGTTGAATGTGTTCATTGGGGGTTCCCTGGTGGCTTCTGCACTCTGAGAAACCACCCAGTTTGCTAATGCCTCAGCAGCCATGTTTAATGAGGAAAGATACGTTGAAATTGCCCTTTTTCCTGTCATTGCATTTAGTTCATTAAGCTTCCACTACAACTAAATAGAAATGCCCTTCAGTTGAGGCAGCAGACCACCCAATCTGGCCCCTGGAGAATTTATGACAGCTTCCTCCCCCTACACTTCCGAACAGTTGTACCCAGAGGTGACAGGCACGTCACCATTATTTACCCTCATGCCGCCACCAGCAGAATCAGCAACTGGCTCAAAGGTCAGCAGGCCGTGTCTGTCTGCGCCTCCGCCACCAGACGCCCGCTCTTTTCTCAGCCTGCCAGAGTCTCGCGGACACTCGGGGGAAATCTGATACCCCCACAGCTGCAGCAGCCAGAATCAACAAGTACAGATTATGTGCAGTCCCACAGCACATTCATGGCAATGACGGATAGACCTAATTAATTAACAATTCATTCTAATGGGATCTTTGCTCTCTGGATCCCTTGATCAACTGCTGTAATCCTTTGGAGAATACAGTGACATTAACTCACTTGGCTTGTTAGTTAACATTAACAACTGAACTATAAGCAAATATACTAATGGTACACAATACACATCCAGAGAGGTCATCATTGTACTACAGTGTGCTGTATTAAAAATAACAGACTGTGTCTTACAATCGGACTTCTACTAGATATATCAATTTGAATAGAAGGGTATTCATGTATTGTCGATTACAATATGCTAGTTATTCCATATCACATACTATAAAATGTGAATTCTTTACAGTTGAATTAATAAAGGTTTTATGTTCTGTCATTAATTGAATGCTTGCGAAGACCCTACCTGGGAAAGCCATTTTCTAATGATATTTAAGTAACAATAACTAGCATGGCAGGCGTGTCAATGATGTCATCTAGATAGTCTTTAAAAAATAGCAACATTAAGAATGGATCTAACACTTTCTTTGAGGCCCTATTATGCTTTGGGGTTTTCCATTTCTTGCAGTGTGTTATTTAGATTTGTGTGCATGTAAATGGTCTGCAATCCCAAAGTTCATGCCAGAGGGAGTTTCTCTCCCCTGCCTGAAATGCCTTTTTTCCTCCGTGACATGGTGGCATCACTATGAAACACTGACGCTTCTATTGGCTAGCGCTCCAACACATTGTAAGTGATTGGCTAATGGGCGAGACATCACAACAGAGCTGGCCAGCTAACCAATCAGAGCAGACTGCGCTCTGATTTCAGACAGAGGGTGAAAAGAGATGCTGCAGCACAGGCAGTTTGAGAAAAATATAATAGGTTTTGAACATTAAAGCATGTAAACATGTCGCAGTAGAGGCACAAAGTAAGAATGTGAACCTGAAAAAGAGCATAATATCGTTGTCTTCTTACAGTAAAATGATACTATAAAATTATATTTTAAGTGATATAAAGCCCGATGAACATGACTCACTTTAAAACAATGAAATATGTGTTTGTTTTATAGCCATGAACTGAGGACATGTTTGGAAGAAATTGAAAGTCTCTTCTGTCAACCTCATTGTGCCGTGTTTTAAAATATTTTATTCATGCATTTGCATCTGCTTGGTATGAGGTTTTAAATGTTATCTTCTTTGGTTATGGAAATTAGAACTCATAGTGAAATTGTGTTTGATAGATGAAAGGATAGAGAGGGGCTGATTGACAGATAGATGAACTAAAGATAGTGTTGAGCTTCTACAAAAATATGTAAAACCACATTGATTTTGTTTTGACAGTTTGTGTAATGTGTCTTCAAAGAGATTCTGACATCATTTTCAAAAACATTGAAAGGTTTGAGTTAAGACAGTGAAATGCCAGCTTTTCCATCTTGAGAATGCTATTTGCTTTTTAAATAAGGTTACATTCTGCTCACATCCATCATCAACAAGCCTGGAGGGAGTGAGAAACTGTGAGACAGCTGTTCAGTATGTATGTGTGATGTCAGTATTTGAATGTGTATGTATATATGTGTGTGTGTGTGTGTGTGTGTGTGTGTGTGTGTGTGTGTGTGTGTGTGTGTGTGTGTGTGTGTGTGTGTGTGTGTGTGTGTGTGTGTGTGTGTGTGTGTGTGTGTGTGTGTGTGTCAGACACTGACTGGTCAGTGATATGACACGAATGCTGGAGGCTATAGGTGAGAAAATGAAGCATTGGCCATCGGTAACTCCTACATAAAAACTGTATTACACAGTAGTATGGTAAGGGCAGTGGTGTTACACTCCATTGCACTTGATAACAGCTTTAACAGAGCAGCTTAAGGCTGCCTATATGTGTACGTGATGACTGTAATCTTGTAGAGTATATACCACAGTTATACTTTAATATCAACGCAGGCATTCAAACTTTTGCCCACCTCCAGAGCTGGACTTTGCCTTGAGACATTATTCTACAATCTGGCCCAATAGGATTCAACTTAAAGGGGGTAGCAGACACAGAAAATCAGCCACGGTCCTTTAAGCCCGAAGGCAGGTTACCAGAACTGCAGAGTAGAAGTTTGAAATGGAAGTGACAGTGGATGATGGCAAGAAATACTGATTCCAAATCTGCAGTCAATCACAGTTTTCACTGCCTGAATAATAGATATCATGGCCATCATTCAGCTTTGCAAGTTTTTCAATGTTTTTACATTATCGTTTGGTGAAAATAAATACTATTGTACACAGAAACGAAGTAGGTAACCCAGCATATATCTGGCAAAGGTACAACGCTGTCTGAAGTAATAATTATGATAAGATAATTGAAAATAATCGACATCTTGTTCGAATATGCATACAAAACATAACTTTTGACAAACATGGATACTTGTGCAAAGACCAAAACCGCCAATGTTATAGTCGAAAATAGTGTCACCAAATTCCGACTTCTAAACATAAACCCTGTGGCAATCAGCCCCAAGCCTATTGGTTTCCACTGAAGATATAAAACTTTAAAAACAAGTCACAAATATGTAGTTTCACTGTTAAAAAAAGCTCTCGTAATTGCCTTACACAGCTGGGAACCATATTTAGAAAATGTAACTCAAACAAGAGGAAAAAAGTATGACTGTGGGAACTATTTTCAGTTGTGGATAAATACAAACTAGCAATTATTCAGGGAATCCAGAGGTTGTATAAATGGCATTTAGTCAAGATCCAACCACAAACCGCAGTACCTATTTTCATTGTGCATGTCACGAGTGAACACTGTGGTTCGTTGGGGTGATTTTAGTCAAGGCCTATGGCACAGAGGAATGAGATACTATCAATACATTATTTTAAGCTTTTGCTACACAGACAATACCATTTAGCAGGATCATTGTTTTGTTGGCTCTGGTCTTTTAATTGTATTTGTTGCCAACAAGAAAACTATTGGTTGGAGTAACTGTCGGAAAGAAATAACTGGAGAGGTACAAATATAATTTGTGTTGCTGTACTCTCTGAAGAACCAGCACCTTACCGTGGTAGAGAGGTTTGTGTGCCCTGATGAACCTGGGGGCTGTGTTGTCTGGAACCTTGTGTTCCTGGTAGGGTCTCCCATGGCAAATTGGTCTCAGGCAAGGGGCCAGACTAAGATTGGTTCAAAAGACCTCATGAAAGGAAAAACAAGAAGTGAGGATACCCGGCCCGGAGGAAGCCCGGGGTCCCCTTCTGGAGCCAGGCCCAGAAGGAGGACTCGTCGGCGAGCGTCTGGTGGCCGGGCTTGCCACGGAGCCCGGCCGGGCCCAGCCCGAAAAGGCAACGTGGGCAACACCTCCGCTTCTCTGTCCCGCGGGCCCACCACCTACGGGAAACATCGATGGGGTCGGGTGCGCTGCCAGACGGGTGGCAGTGAAAGCGGAGGGTCTCGACGGACCAGACCCGGGCGGCAGAAGCTGGCTTTGGGGACGTGGAACGTCACCTCTCTGGGGGGGAAGGAGCCGGAGCTTGTGCGGGAGGTGGAGCGGTACCAGTTGGATCTGGTTGGGCTCACCTCTACGCACAGCGTCGGCTCTGGAACCTTACTTCTGGATAGCGGTTGGACTCTATTCTTCTCCGGAGTTGCTCAAGGTGTGAGGCGCCGGGCGGGTGTGGGGATACTCACAAGTCCCCGGTTAGGTGCTTCGTTGTTGGAGTTTACCCCAGTGGACGAGAGGGTCGCCTCCCTACGCCTGCGGGTTATGGGGGGGAAAACTCTGACTGTTGTGTGTGCTTATGCACCCAACAGCAGTTCAGAGTATTCGGCCTTCTTGGAGACCCTGGAAAGAGTCCTGTATGGGGCTCCTGAAGGGGACTCCTTAGTCTTGCTGGGAGACTTCAACCCACATGTGGGCAATGATGGAGACACTTGGAGGGGCGTGATTGGGAGGAACGGCCCCCCTGATCTGAACCGGAGTGGTGGTTTGTTACTGGACTTCTGTGCTAGTCATGGATTGGCCATGACAAACACCATGTTCGAACATAAGGATGCTCATAAGTGTACGTGGTACCAGAGCACCCTAGGCAGAAGGTCCATGATCGATTTCGTTATCGTATCATCGGACCTGAGGCCGTATGTTTTGGACACTCGGGTAAAGAGAGGGGCGGAGTTGTCAACTGATCACCATCTGGTGGTGAGTTGGGTCGAGTGGCGGGGGAAGCCTCTGGATAGACCTGGTAAGCCCAAACGTGTAGTTCGGGTGAACTGGGAACGTCTGGAGGAGGCCCAAGTTCAGGAGGCCTTCAACTCACACCTCCGGCGGAGCTTTTCGGGCATTCCTGTGGAGGTTGGGGACATTGAACCAGAGTGGTCGGTGTTCAAAGCCTCTATTGCCGAAGCCGCGGTGGGGAGCTGTGGTCTCAAGGTCTTAGGTGCCTCAAGGGGCGGTAACCCTCGAACCTCCTGGTGGACACCGGTGGTCAGGGAAGCCGTCCGACTGAAGAAGGAGGCCTTCAGGGATTTGTTATCCCGGGGGACTCCCGAAGCAGTTGCAAGGTACCGACAGGCCCGAAGGGCAGCAGCCTCATCCGTGGCCGAGGCAAAGCAGCGGGTGTGGGAGAAGTTCGGAGAAGACATGGAGAAGGACTTTCGGGCGGCACCAAAGTTGTTCTGGAAAACTGTCCGACACCTCAGGAGGGGGAAGCAGGGAACCATCCAAGCTGTGTACAGTAAGGATGGGACGTTGTTGACCTCAACTGATGGAGTGTTGGGACGTTGGAAGGAACACTTTGAGGAACTCCTGAACCCGACAACTCCGCCCTCTATGTTAGAGGCAGAGCTGGAGTATGACGGGGGATCAACGCCAATCTCCCGGGGGGAGGTCACTGAGGTCGTCAAACAACTCCACAGTGGAAAAGCCCCGGGGGTGGATGAGATCCGCCCGGAAATGCTGAAGGCTCTGGGTGTTGAGGGACTGTCATGGTTGACACGTCTCATCAACGTTGCGTGGAAGTCGGAAACGGTACCGAAGGAGTGGCAGACCGGGGTGGTGGTCCCCCTTTTCAAAAAGGGGGATCAGAGGGTGTGTGCCAATTACAGAGGCATCACACTACTCAGCCTCCCCGGGAAAGTTTACTCCAAGGTACTCGAAAGGAGGGTCAGGCCGATTGTCGAACCTCAGATTCAGGAGGAACAATGCGGATTCCGTCCTGGTCGTGGAACGACGGATCAGCTTTTTACTCTCGCAAGGATCCTGGAGGGGGCCTGGGAGTACGCTTATCCGGTCTACATGTGTTTTGTAGACTTGGAGAAGGCGTATGACCGGGTTCCCAGGGAGTTACTGTGGGAGGTGCTGCGGGAGTATGGGGTGAGGGGGTCTCTACTCAGGGCCATCCAATCTCTGTACTCCCAAAGCGAGAGCTGTGTCCGGGTCCTCGGCAGTAAGTCGGACCCATTTCCGGTGAGGGTTGGCCTCCGCCAGGGCTGCGCTTTGTCACCAATCCTGTTTGTAATATACATGGATCGGATTTCGAGGCGTAGTCGTGGGGGGGGGGGGTCTGCAGTTCGGTGGACTAAGGATTGCACCACTGCTTTTTGCAGATGATGTGGTTCTGATGGCTTCATCGGTCTGCGACCTTCAGCACTCACTGGATCGGTTCGCAACCGAGTGTGAAGCGGCTGGGATGAGGATCAGCACCTCCAAATCTGAGGCCATGGTTCTCAGCAGGAAACCGATGGACTGTCCACTCCAAGTAGGGAATGAGTCCTTACCCCAAGTGAAGGAGTTCAAGTATCTCGGGGTCTTGTTCTCGAGTGAGGGATCAATGGAGCGTGAGATGGGCCGGAGAATCGGAGCAGCGGGAGCGGTATTGCAGTCGCTTTACCGCACCGTTGTGACGAAAAGGGAGCTGAGCCGGAAGGCAAAGCTCTCTGTCTACCGGGCCATTTTCGTTCCTACCCTCACCTATGGTCATGAAGGATGGGTCATGACCGAAAGAACGAGATCGCGGATACAAGCGGCCGAGATGGGTTTCCTCCGCCGGGTGGCTGGTGTCTCCCTTAGAGATAAGGTGAGAAGTTCGGTCATCAGGGAGGGACTCGGAGTTGAGCCGCTCCTCCTTCGCGTCGAAAGAAGCCAGTTGAGGTGGTTCGGGCACCTAGTTAGGATGCCACCTGGGCGCCTCCCTAGGGAGGTGTTCCAGGCACGTCCAGCTGGGAAGAGACCAAGGGGTAGACCTAGGACCAGGTGGAGGGATTATATCTCTTCGCTGGCCTGGGAGCGCCTTGGGATCCCCCAGTCAGAGCTGGTTGATGTCGCCAGGGAAAAGAAAGTTTGGGGCTCTCTGCTGGAACTGCTACCCCCGCGACCCGACCACGGATAAGCGGGAGAAGATGGATGGATGGATGGATGGTGTTGCTGTACTTAAACAAAATAGTTTTTACCCAAGGATCACATTAGGTTTAGCTTTCCCAATAGCGAAGTTCACAAGACATAAGTTTAAAGGTATCAAAAAGCTGTGTATGTTCCAGAAATTAACATCTAGTGAATTTCTGTGCTAGTTCAGCCATGAACATCATAAAGTCGCAGCTGTAAGGCACCACATCAAAGGACAGCTCTTACATGTAAGCTGACAGTTTGGAGATACACAAGAGCAGCTTGATTTCTGATTCAATCCCAGAACTGGCCAGATGCTTTGGGACATTCAGAAGAAAGTTGTTGCTATTAGTGTAATAACATCCTTTTTTATAGTGAAAAAAATACTAGAAACGTAGACAAGAAAAGTACAAAGCAAGAGTCAATATTGTTGCACGACATCAAACATGCAGTGCCTTTGTTGAAGTTTTGCCAATAGCACACTAAAGTACCCAATTTTCTTTTGTACAGAAATAGGACAAGTTGAATTATTTGCTCCTCCAGCAATTACACGCAAACACACTTTGTACCAAAGATTTTAGGAAACCAAAGACGCAGGCTGATAATCTGTACTCTTCTGGATTGTAAATGCTTTAATGCATGTAATGTTATACATTTCATAGTATTGAAATAATATCTGGAATATGGTTGTTTACCTCTATATGTTTATTTTATTCCATCACACATGCAATGCACACAGGAGGAGTCATGCGTGTGAAGCAAAAGAGAGCGAAAAACAATCGGAGGGCATTGCCGGTGACCGCTCTGCATCTGCACTTCCAATGGACCATTAAACACACAGCTTCCACATCACACTAGTTAGTGTGAAGCATTAGACACAAATAGACACTTTCTATTACTGAAAGAAGTTCAAAGCATGGACAATGAAACACTGCAAATATCATTCTGGGAGTATTTGCATGAAAATGATGGATTGGGTATTTGAATCGCTACCCATGATATGCCAAACATAAATAAATGCCTCATTTTGCAACAGTGGGTATTAACTACAGAAAAGGAACCTCTGAATGCATACAGAAATGTGCCTGCGTACTGAAATTAATGATATAAGAAATGCATGTGGACGTCCTCTCAGAGCTGATAGGTTGCTTTATGTACAGAAAGCCTTCTCACATTTACGTGTGTTTGTCCTGACACCAGAACGCTGTGTGGTGAGACACATCCTCAGAGACTCTTCTTCCTGGGAGCTTAGTTAGCTGCATAATCACTTGTTTGCCGCTGTAGACGAGAAAGGAGGTTGGTGAAGATACAATAGCACTCCTGGGGCAGCAGCCTTACACACAAGTGGAAATGTGTCCCTGATGCTTTGAACATGACTCAATAAGTCCCTGTTACTGATACTAATCTCTTACGGAAACAAAGAGGATTACCACATCCATCTTTCTGTTCATCCTATCATTAAGCGTACACCCAACAATATGTCCAACAATCAGTCCATTCTTTATTTCCGTCACTCAGTCATCAGTATATCAATCCAACTGTTTGAAGGTCTTTCCTTTTATCCACCCATCCACTCCTCCATTTAGTCGCATGTCCACCCATCTCTCCGTCTGTGCATCTATTTAACCATTCACTCATCCATCTCTTAGTCAACCCTTCCAATGATAAAACAGTCTGTCCATCTATCTGTTTATCCATCGTCTGTCTATCCATCTTTCTGTCTATTTCACCCCGTGCAGAGCCGGCCCGACCCATTAAGCGACATGAGCACCGCTTAGGGCCCCGCAGCCACTAAGGGGCCCCCGAGCAAACAAAACATAAATAAATAAATCTTAGTACACCGTTGCCATGATAAGTATGTTTAATTAATTGTGTTAATATGCCTAGATTGCCTACTCTCAAAGTCATGAATTATATTATTGAGTCAATAATTAACCGTGCTTTACCTGAACCTCATCATGACACTAGAGAGGACGGCAGGAATGTAATTTCCCGTGTTCAGATAATGAAACAGAGGCAAGACACCAGACCAACCTGAGAGTCCTATCCTGTGAGCTGTGACAATGTTTAAAATAAACTGTCAGTTGGACTCAGAGTTTTTGAAGATGGACATAAGAAAATAAAATCTTAAAAAAGATGAAAATTCTCAAGTGGTGGCTCACACAACAACCCCAGAGCCACCACCTGAGCCAGGTAAACAAGGTATGTAAATGTCAGTAAACTTCCAAGTTATGCGAACATGTAGGCAAAGCATAAATTACAGCTACGTTGACGTTACTTTGAATCGCGGGGGTAAGCTAAACCGTTAGCAAGTAGCTATAGCTAGCCAGATATATTAAATAAACACTTTGTCATACAATCTAAATGTAATGTTTTTTAGCGTTACCTGGTGATTTCAAAGAAAGCTCTCTGGGAAATGTTGACTTACTGTTCGACATGAAGCTAGAAGCTACCTTACAGTACACAGTTGATCCTGAGTCCTGTCAGTTAAAGTGTTTCAAAGTCAGCTTACCTAAGCATCAACCTAGCACTGAAATATATGGATGTTATGTGACAGTATTTCTGAGAAAAAGTCAGCTGAAATGGTGGCATAGTTGCCACTGCTTTACGTGTCAACACCATGTTTGAACGTATTTGCAGCAGTACATGTGTCTGTTTGGCCACTGACGTTGCCATAACAACATCTGAATTTAAATGTGCAACCTCTTTTTGTGACAGATTTTTGCAAGAAATTATAATTCTTCTGAATGATATTCCTATTGACAGCTAGTTTCTATGTGAACATTATGAGATGGGTTAGAGAGAATTAATGAAAAACAGTTATGAAATACTATATGACAAAACAATAATACAGTTGTGTGACTGATTTGTAAAATATCCATAAACAAAAATCTGTTTACAGTTCTGTTTCATATGGGTGTTAAGAGATGTATCCATAGATCTGTTAATGTTGCTCTCAAAGTGCACCAGATTGATGCTTTTAACTTCAATATTTAAAAAAAAAAAAAATCTTCCCGGGGGAGCATGCCCCCGGACCCCCCCTAGAGGAGGTTAGGTCCATGGTGTTTACATGCTTATTTATACAATATGTGTGCTTATACTAACATCATAAGACAAAAGTTGGTTCTGTGTTGTGTGTAGTGAGAACGCGCTCGAGTGAGGGGGGCCCCCAAGCCAAAGCTCGCTTTGGGCACCCAAAAGTCTAGGGCCGGCCCTGACCCTGTGTCCATCTATCTCTGCATCCATCCATTCACGTTTCTAACCATCCGTCCATCCATCAGTGTATCTCTCCATTCATCTACTTTTTGTCCATCCATCTAATTCATTAATTCGTATTTACATTAATTCATTAACTAAATTATGAATTGTACATTCTATTCTACCATCTGTCTGTATGTTAATCATTGTATCCATTCATCCATATATATATATATATATATACACCTATATATTCATCTCATCGCGTCCTCATGTCTTACAAATCTTACATGGTACTGTTAGTCTTGTGTGCATAAGGACTGCATCATATATTTGTATTTATGTTTGGAGCCACTGCAATAGAAATCTGTTTGGTTGTAGTAAACTATGTTCCCTGTGGTTGCAAGCTTGCAGCTACCAGTACAGCATCCCTGTATGTGCAGGATGATGGAATAATCTATTTCCTTGCTGTTTCATGCTTGTAGGGACAGATTTGTGGTTAGCAACATCTGAGAAGAATCTCAGAGCAGCATGCTGTTCCACCTGCTAAGGGACTGTCAGCCCTCGACTGCACTATAGCTGCAGATAGACAGGGAAATAGGAAAACTCTCAGACATAAACTCATATTCAAAGAGAATATGGATTTTAGAAAACAAACAACAGTACTGTGAGCATAGAATGTTATTTGTTTGCTTCTAAAAGAAAAGAAGAATCCTTTAGATCACATAGGAGCTACAACAGACTGTCACAAAGGGCAATTCAAATGGCACAGTCTGACATAATTTACTGTTGGAAATAGGCTGCCAGTCCTCCACACTATAGTCTGAATTGTCTGTGCTCTAAACAAGGCTTGTTTCTTCCTCGAATAATGAAATCTCCATCTGTTTGTAATGCATGTAATGTTATACATTTCATAGTATTGAAATAATATCTGGAATATGGTTGTTTACCTCTATATGTTTATTTTATCCCATCACACATGCAATGCACACAGGAGGAGTCATGCGTGTGTTCATGTGTGTGTATTGTGTGGACTATCCAGCTGCTGACTTATGTAAGGGGGTTTAGTGTAAACACATTTCCATGGTCAGAAAGGTGTCAATCCCTCTCTTGTTCTTGCTTCTCAGCTCACTTACTCCTTCCCCAGGAGCAAACAACAGTACAAGTTACCTGAAAGAAAAGCTTCAGAGTTGCCTCTCTTCTCTGATAACCATCACGCCTCACATTTGGTCAGGGATGTTTGCAGAAGGTGAGGCAATTACTCACTGAGGAAATGGTCTTTTATCTCTTTGCCATTTGATATGTTACTCACAGAACATCGAGACATCCATACATTCCATGTCTCCTAATGTAAATGTCCCGACACCACAGATATAATGACTTCTACATTTTAATTTGCATGTCAAATGATGTTCTTCAATCTTTTAACCCTGTAAAGTTACCCAGTTAGTACGCAGGAAGTGTGTTTATGGTGAATGATTTATGATACTGCCACTACAGGCTTGATTAATGACCATATAAGAATTGCATGTTTTGTTTGTACAGCAGCAGTGAAACAGCTGTTTCCGCACCAGGGGAAGGGTTAAAACTTAACGAGAAAAATTATTCCGTAGAAATACACATTACATAATAATAAAATAAAAAATAGACCTACTGCTGGCTCATTTAAAACCACTTAGACTTACCTTATTTGACCTACTCGTTGTTGGTGTTGTGTATGTCAAGTTTTAGTATGGTCCAGTAGTATACTTGTTTGTTATGTTCATTCATTCACATCACGTATTAGCTCATGGCTTGTTTACTAATGTTCCCAACTTGTGTTTATGCATAACGCTGCAAGAAGTATTATAACAAGATACGCTCTGTTTCTAGTACAAGTGTTTTCTAGATAAAGTAAAAATGTCCCACTGTGTGTTTAGCACCTGACTGAAATTGCCAAAAGGTTTTCCACAGTGTTGTTTGATATTGTGCTGCATTTTTTTTTAAATTGTATTTTACTTGGTTTTGTTACTATCTTTAAATGAGTCAACACCGCTTGTCTGAAGTAATGCTGCACTACAATATCATGTACAAACAGTAGTACAATAATGTTTTTCGATTTATTTTATAAAAAGTAATGAATTCATTGCTCGTCTCGGAAAATGTGACTTTGTGGTTGAATATAATTTTACGATGATATGTCTACTGTGCTACAATTTACCTAGCAGGCAAATTAATTCTCACCCAAGGGTCCCATTAAGAAGATCACATGACAGTCCATCCTGTCAGGCTTCAAACATGCATTTTTGTCATTTTCGGTCTAATAAGTGTCACGAGGAGCTACTGGCAGATGTTATTCTAGCTATAGTATTCAATACTTCAAATGTATTTTACATGTATCTAAAACAAAAGTAATCTCCTTCAAGCAATTCAAGAGTGTAACAATTACATTTGCTATGTTAGGTTTAAAGGTTGCACAGCTGGCACATTTTAAATAAAGAGAAGGCCTTTAGACTGCATTGTGAGGTAAAACATTTTTTTATTTTATGAATTTACATTTTGTGTATTATCCTACAGTCTATGGCAGGGATCACCAACTACATTTGTCCAAGGGCCGAAATGTAACCAATAGACACTATATAGCTATTTATCTATTTAGCTATCTATATATATATTTTTATATAGCCCAGAATTTTATAAATAGTATTCAGATTACTTTTGGAATACTTTCTTTTTCCATAACAGATGGGTATGGTTTGGTGCACAGGAGACACTTATTTTACTGTTTTCATGGCTTATCAAGAACTCAAACACAACATCTTGGTGTCATTCTGGACAGCTCTCTCATCGGCACCCCACATAAAAAACATCACCCAGACTGCATTCTTTGTCCTGTCTTAAAACCTTTCCTTGGAATATGTTATGCATTGTAAGGTGTCCTTGGGTGCTTTGAAAGGCGCCCCTAAATAGAATGAATCATCATTATTATTTATTATCTGAAAGGATGTAATAACTTTTAAAACTTTTTCCAGTCACTTGCCCCATGCATTCAGCAGCAGCAGGCCATTCACTTTGATTTCATCCCGTTATGAAATGTCATCATTTCGACAATAAAGAAATGATACATAAACGTTATCTTGCACATTTTATCCAACCATCTCCGTTTCTAACTTTCAATATATTTTAAAAGAGATCTCTCTCATCTGCGTGCGGGGGCCGGGCCTCACAGACACGTTGCATCTCTCTCTCGCTCACAGACATGCTGCAGCGCTGTGCAGAGTGCAGTGTGCACACAGTTCTGCCGGTAATGAATATTACATTTTGTGAGGAAACCTTTCCACCAATAATTCCAATAAGTATTTCAAAATGTATTCACTTCAGGTTTACGAAGGTAACTGTAATCAGATTACTCGTTTTTTAAATGTAACGCCAGCTGAATACAGTTAGCCTACTTGATTTTTGTATTCTGATTACTTAACGCCGTTATGTATTCCGTTACAACCCAACCCTACCCTGTCCCGCAGCTCCAGCCTCTCTGTTGCACTCTGTCGCAGCAGGGCTACTGCTGTGGTGCGGAGCGCATTAACCAGACTCTTCACAACGAAAGATCACTTCTTCTTCAGGGGAGGAAAGGTTTCACAGTACGCAGTCTACTGTCCCGCAGCTGCTGCCTCTCTGTTGGACTCCGGTACTGCACCTTACTCACGCGACGTTGTAAACAAAGAAATGGGTGGGGGCAGAGCTATTTAATAGAAGAGTTACGACACCGGAAGTCCAAAAACGGTTATCGTCATGTGGTTCATGTAGACGAGGGCTGCAGTCGGATAGTTTAAAAATCAGCTCCTAAGTTCTAACCCTATCGTCTATTCCTTGACCTCTGAGTGAAACGTCACGGGGTTAAGGGATAGTGGATAGGAGAATTCAAAAGGACTTAGGAGAAGAGACTGCGGTACTTTAGAGAATCCGAATGCACTTTCACTATCCGACGTGTTTATGATGCGCCAGCGGACGTCATTGTGTGCGTCTGCTGCTGTGGGGAAACTATGGAAACCACAGTTTTCTATACAGCGGACTACAACATGGATGTTTAATAAGAACGAGGGACTACTGTGAACTCATCTAGAGACTCTGCACCGTGCTCTGATGCTGCTGCTTTGCTTTATGAACGTGGACAACAGAGAAACATATTCTTCAGGACCAAAGTTGGAATTGAAATAAAAAAGGAAAGTGAAACTTATGCTCTCCCTCCGGTCCACATTAATACAAATGATCCCAATACGTATGATTGTATGAACTAAAGATCTTAAAATCAATACAAATGTATTTATTATGAACGTTAGTCCTTACCATCTATCACTGTGTATATCACCATTCAAACATCTTTTAAAAGTTGAACAAACCCCACACAGCTCAGTAAAGACTGAAATGTTGACTTTATTTGATAACTTCAGTGAAAACTAACGTTCATATTTCTCTTTTTGATTATAATACTGATGAACGTTCAAAACAAAGCACTTTGGCAACTTACCACCTATGTTTTAAAATGCTTAATAAGCACCGTAACTTTCATGATATAATTTCTCGGTCATAATCGGTTGTTTCCGTGAACGGCCGACTGTTGAGTGACGGCAAATGCTGCGGCTGCAAGGCATTGTGGGGCAGCATTTTCGCTTCTCCTGTCGGTTAGAGAGGTCCAGTGGTTCCTAAGCTAAAGGAGGTTATAAAGGAAGTTTGAAACCTCCTTTCCTATCATTCTCATCATTCTAGAGAATTCGAACGGCACTTATCATGGCTGCCACTGAGGGACTTCCGGGTCATTTCACTCCTTTAGGAAGGTTCCTAAGCTAAATGGACTATTCGACTTCAGCCGAGGGATCGTTCCCCGGAAGTTCATGGCGGGCAATGTGAATGCATTGATAACAGGAGATAGAACTACGATTTTTGGTAATTATTAGTGAATAAAGGTTTTGATTTGCAATATTTATACAACAAATCGATATGTGTATGTATTTACATCAATATGTTTTCAAAAATAAAATCGAATTTGCTAATATTAAGTGATAATATTAGGATTAGTGTGAACAACTAGTTTACATGTTACTAACAGTGCCTTGGTTAAAGAGCCTGTTGCTGTTTATTTATGGCTTTGAATTCTTTCAAACCAATATTATCTTCTTAAACGTGTATGGTAGTCAGGAGGATCACTTTCTAATGTTTATTGATACATTTAGAGGGAGGGGATCTAAAGTAATGCTTTAAAATTCAGATTGGATTCATTTCTACCATTTTCTTAAATTCATGGTAGTTTCAGTAATCCCCTGGTAATTGAGGACACAAGTTATCTAAATGACTAATGTCGTCTTTATGGCTTTCAGAAAGGACAGGAGACCGACAGGATATGATGATGATGTTAAATGTGTTGCTTTAGGAACATCCATTGCAAATACATGGAATTCAATAAACATAGAAGAGCATATCATGCAGTTTGTCGGTGCCTTTTCCTCCGTGTTGTCCTGGTTTGCTGTGCTGCCTCCTAGTCGCCACCATGGTTTGCTGTGCTGCCTCCTAGTCGCCACCATGGTTTGATGTGCTGCCTGGGCATGCTCAAATCGCTCAGAGAAAGGAGTACGAATGTACGGCTTCCCCACTGACACAGAGCGGAGGAAAAAATGGCTGGCTCAAGTCAGCAGGAGCAATTTCACGACCAACAGCAACAAAATATGTGATTTATATACAAACACTGCATTTGCACTTTTTCACAAAACGAAAACCACACCATTGGGAGAGCTTAATGTTTTGTTTAATACAAAAAAACAGGGAAAGGCTTGAGAGTTGAGACTCAGGGTGCAGGGTGAGGGTCTCAGTGCAGGTATTCAGGCTCCATTGAACCCCCCTCTGGTTCTTGTGCTGAGAGAGGGAGCAACAGACAGGAGAAAGGGTTATACACACCTATATAGCACACCTATTGCCTTGGGGAGATAACGTGTTTACTTATATAAAACAGTAGTATTAAACGTACCTTGTGTTTTCACTCTCACTTAAGGCCCTCTCCCTTTGCCATCAATCCAGAATCAGCTGGGCTGCAACATTATACAGACAGGTAATAATCAACAGAATCACAAGGACACAATATGGCTCTGCTAAAAACACTCACTCTTACACGCACCAAAGTTATATTTATCTAATATTTAACTCCCTCCACCCCCGCATACAATCCCGTTTAGAAGCCCCTCTTCTCTAATTCAACATGTTGGACGAAATGACATAGAGAGAACGGAATTTACAATTAAAAGGCTGTTCAACGTGTGTTGCTAACTTGCTTCGGTATGCTAGCTTAATCTGTTATCTGTAAACGTTCCCTAAATCTACTAATTTAGGGATAATCCACTGACATCCTTTAATATACATGTTCATTTGAATCAGATGTACTGATAATATCTGCAATATACATCTTTAAACTTCTTCTTACCTTTAAAAGTCCGTCACGAACGGTGTATTATGCTGCAACTCCACAGCTCTGCCAGCCTTGGCGCTAACTTCCGGGGAACGATTGAGAGGCTCCACGATCCGCCATTGCTGTAAAAAAGTGGTCCATTGGAGTGAACGGAGATGTCGTAACTCTTCTATTAAATGGCTCTGGGTGGGGGGCGAACGCAGTAACCACTCCGCCAACGCCACCCCCGTCGTGCGGGCCGGATGAGAATGTCTGGCGGGCCGGATGTCTATGGTATTATCCAAAGTGAAGCAGGTGATCAAAGAGTAGGATGAAGAAAACCTTGATTGACAAAGACAATAGACTGTTGTGGTGCCTGATGTCTGTTAGTGAGGTTTTAGGCTTTGTCAGGGCAGCTAAGGCAACGTTAGCATGGCTCTGTTGAACTCTAAAGCTTTATGGAGCCACAGTACCATGCGGCTATACAACATCAAGGCTTTAATGGACCATTAGCTGAAGAGTGAGACCAGCATTCAGCCGGGAATGCTAGACACAGGAGGTAGTTCATTGAAAAGCAACGGTGCTCTGGAGTTTTTCTTGAGAATAAACAATATCCCTCAGTGTTACTCTCAAAAGCGCATTGTATGTATCGTTAAAGCTCTAAGGAAAAGAGCACTACAAGAGCTCTGAAACTCATGCCAAGAAGTGATTGTTATTATGAATACAAATGTGAATAAAACCGGATTCAATAATTTACATATTTTAGTTGCACATATTGCAACAATGTTGAAGCACTGTCACTAGGATAGATATTAGTCGCAGTGTTTAAAACATTGCTTAAATGTAGTATATCATGTTTTCTATACAGAACTACAGAAAATCAACCACAAAAAGAAGGTAGTCAGAATGAAAAACATGACGCCTTACAGCAATAAACCTTGTAGTTATGTTACGGTCGGATGGTTCAGTATTACTATATTGCATTGCTTTTATGTCCATTACAGTACCTTTGAATTGCAAGTGGATAGCCCATATTCTGTACCTCATCATTATTTTACCGACTCTTACTACTGACTAAGTACACTACAAATGTAATGCATTTTTCAAAGTACAAACGTTCGTTGAATAAATTAAAATAAGTGCTTATAAAAATGACACCAGTGAAACAGGAATGTGAAGTGAGCAATCCATTCACACACTCTGAGTCAGCCAGGTCATTTTAATACAAGCTACTCTGTTAATAAAGGCTTTATCCAGCACATCAGACCTAAAGTGCTTCCATTAATCCCTTAATTTTGAAATGTTTAGTGTTATTCAGTTGCTGTGATAACATTTGCTTATAATATTACATGACAAAAGGTGTTCTATCACAAAACAAGTCTGAGATTATAACATATGACATCTGCGCTTTCTTCTGAACTATTTTAGATTATTGAATAAGGCAGTGCATTTATGTTGACTGAGTAAATTATTAGTTTTGCCCGTCCCAAAATAAACACAAGTCAGACCTGAACATGACTCCTGTGTGGACATTACAGAGTAAGTGTGCTCGGTCTCTATTTATCCTGAGTGCTGCACACGGCCCACTCCGTCTGTCATACTGAGCACACTGATTTATCGGGAAGTGGAATGATGGACTCTGACTTAGTCATGACTTGTAGCCTGCCTTTCCCACTTGTCGGCCAGCAATTGGCCTATCTGTCAATTAATTGGCCCCCATGATTTTCATGTGCCTCAGATTATGTATCGTTTATCATCTCAGCTCATCCAACCCCTGTAGCTGTCTATCATTTAACATAATCATCTCTCTCCCCCCAGGAAGTGTGCCCGTCTCCTTCTACATCCACTCTCCCTCTTGGATATTTTTTTCCTGTCATGGGCCAACTATAAAGTCTACCCCTCCCATCCCCCCTCCACTTTCCTCATCTTCCCTCCATTGCTCCCTGCCATGGATTTAAACCTAATGAGTCCTATGCATTTTCATTTTTCCTCCAATAATATTCAGGCTCCTAACAGGCACATCAAATGGGCCATTTAAAAACTGCCTCCTAATTAGGCCATTGGCGCAAAACTGCAGTTTCATATGTCATGATAGAAGACAAATCAGGCAAAAGACCCATTGAAACTCCATTATTCAGCTTCTATTGTTTTTCTGTGGTATAATCTCAAAGCTAAAAAGGAAATCATATGAAATCTTACGCACCTGAAAAACAAAGGAAATGCTTTGTTGTTTTTATAAGGGGCGGCAGAGTGAGACCAAACAAATGCAAAGCTGTGTTTATCCTGATGGGAAATGCAAAAGACTTAAAAAATACACCTAGATTTTCATATAATGCCTATTTCAGTCGTTTTTTGCAAACAGACCAATGAGCCACAATATCCTCTCAGTGTTAATTGACCTCCCAAACACTAGACTCTTTAGTGACAGTTCCCTTTCAACTAAGTCCTTGACCCACATAAGACATGAGGCCACCATTAGTGGGATAATGTTGTGGAGTGTATAGCAACCCGTGATGACCCTCCTTGAGAACAACGTCCAAACACTGTGTGATACGGGTCACTTGATGGGAAAAAGGATTGATGTGAAACAAGAAATGAATTGATGATTTATGCAGCGCATGTGCTTGCTCATACAGATAAGATGAGCCTCAGGAAAAATACCAAGTCATTTTGGCTGAGAACACTATCATTAAGCTGACTACTTTAATCTCTAATGTTGAACATTTATCACAGTCGACCTGTGATTTTCTGCACATCGCTGCCTAAATTGGAAAGAAGCCTAAGTGAATCATTCCACACCATCTTCACCACGTGGGGCTTTAATCTTTCTGCAGTCATGAACTCTGTTCGGATTTGATGTGGTTTCGTATACCCCTATTCCTGTGTACATGAGAACTAAACAAATCACAATTGTACTCCCCAGCCTTGTTAAAGCCAACACCTTATTACTTGTGATGCATTGTCAATTGCACACATACTATATTTGTTACCTTCATTGTTAAGCTTCGAGGTGACAAATCAGAATTTATCCTCATGTCAATTGGAATTATTTTCATGATCTTTGCAGTGAGGTCAAAATGAACAATTGTTACTGTTAACTGTGAATGCGTTATTTGTGATTTTTGAGACAATAGGTAGGGCTAGTTACAAATAATGAGCTGTTTGCCTTCATTGGAGCCTTGTTAGCTGAAGCATGCATCATAATGCTCAACACAGTGTCTTCAAAGCAAACCGGTATCACGGCAAGACGTGAACATGTGACGATTTACCATGCTGGGAGACGTGAAGATGGCACGATTTCGTCCCTTCAAACGTGACAGTTACAGGGTATTGTTAACCCATGTTAACCAGTGGAGAAATAACCGGAAATGCCAAGCAAATGCTTCCCGACGTAATGATTTATTTTTTAATAGTCACACTCGATTACGCCGATTTTCTTGTTTCCCCAGCTGGTCGACACCTCTTTTAGCAGAAACAAAGGCTACATTAATGTATTAAATCGATGTTAATCCATGCGTGTGGATCATAGCAGCTGGATCATAGGTGTGGATCAGCGCCATAAAAATACATAAAATAAAATACATCGGTGATAAACGAAACCGGAAGCAGACGTAGGCAAGATCCTCAGCTCGATGATTGGATGGTTTAGCCGCAATGCATGCTGGGATTTGGTGTTTATGTGATGTGAAATCTGAAAACGTTTTTTAAAAATAAAATAATACTTTATTCCGAGTGTGCTTTCTTTTCGCTTTGAAAGTCATCACATAACGGCATTGTAATACACGGTTCGGCTGCATTAAATATTACATATCTGCCATAATTCTCTATTTATAGAGCCCTGCTGAGAAGACGTCTAGACAAACAGGAGAACTGCCGCCAAAACTGAAAACGTGACGTGGATCATAAATATATAAGCAATTAAACAACATCTTACATTTTTTTTCACACAATACGTCTCCTTGCAGTATCAACACTAATTCGGCTGACTTTTATATTTGATCCAATTGGTAGATAGGCTGTATTTACACCATAAAGGTGCACAGCTGATAGAAAGGGACACCTGGTGGTTAAAGCACGTTATTGAATTTTATTATTTTATTATTAGATATTAATAGGATCCCTATAAAGTATATTCATTACTCGTTATTCTCTACTAATAGTTAATTAAAGACTGTATATAATGACTATTTTGCACATCCCTTTCAAGATTTTCTAAGCTAAGGTTTATTGACATATCATATTATACACAACTACGGTGTAGTTGTCCCTTCCATTGACCTGGGTTCCCTGCAACCGTATGCAAAACCCATGGTCACAAATCTGGGCGTCAAAATTGACAGTGCTTTTAAATTGGATAAACAAATCAACTCAGTGCAAGTCCAGTTTTTATCACTTGAGGCTCCTGTCCAAAATTAAACCAGTTTTATCCTTTTTAGACTTTGAGCGTGTAATTCATGCCTTTGTTTCTACGCGTCTAGATTACTGTAATGCACTTTATGCCGGCCTAAACAAGACCTCGCTGGCACGCTGCAGCTGGTACAAAATGCTGCGGCTCGGCTGCTTACAGGAACATGCAAGCATGAACACATAACACCAATTCTGGCTTCCCTCCACTGGCTTCCTGTCCATTTTAGAGTTAATTTTAAGATGTTATTGTTTGTTTTTAAATCGCTTAATGGGCTGGCCCCTCAGTACATCTCAGACCTTCTACAGGTGTACACCCCCTCAAGGGCTTTGAGGTCGGCTGATCAGCTGCTGCTGTCCCTAAAACCAAGAAAAAGACCAGGGGAGACCGAGCCTTCTCAGCGGTAGCCCCCAGGCTCTGGAACGACCTTCCCCCCCATGTCAAATTGTCGCCCACCCTTCAAACGTTTAAGTCCCGCCTGAAGACCCACCTCTTTTCTCTCGCTTTCGAGTCAGTTTGAGCTATGTTTTATCGATTGTTATGCTTTTATTTGTCTGTCCATAGCCCTTATGTGCCTTTTTATCTATTCTTATGTATGCATTTTATCTATTATATGTGTGCCTTTTATCTATTATTGTAATATCATATTTTATTATAATGTTATGTCTGCTGTGAAGCACTTCGGTAAAACCCTCTGTTTTAATATGTGTTATATAAATAAAGGATTGGATTGGATTGGATAGTTATGCAATGAATGAAAAACTTGGGTCGCAGGTTCTTCAACAGTGTATTTAAGACATCTATCAATATGTGTGTATACCTCCACCAATAAGCTGTCATTCTGCACATTTCTTATCTACATACATCTTATAAGAGTATCCGCAACACTGACTCTCTCCCCATTTTAAAATCACGCCTCAAAACATATCTCTTCACACTCGCATATCCACCCTGATCATTATCACACATCCTCTGTTTTTTATTTATTTGGTTATTTGATTGATTTATATACTGCATTGTCTTGTTTATGTCTCTTATGCTGGTGTTATGTATTGTGTATCTTGTTTTTTATGTGTTTGTACGGCGACCTTGAGAGCCTTGAAAGGCGCCTATATAAAATAAATGAATTATTATTATTATTATTATTATTTATATGTATAATATCAGTTTAATAATAAACAAATAAGTGCTTGAACATAGTTAACATTGCAGGAAAGCAAATTAGACGTTAAGTACTTTGTCAGGCTTAATATTTATCTGTAGATACAAATGTCACGATGTGCTGTGTGCTCTGCATGTGTGACCATTAAAGAGGGTTTCATCCCTCCATATTCTTCTTCTATACCCCCAAAGCTTTTTTCTTATTCAAAAGAAGACCTTAACCTAAAGTACTCTTTCATGTTTAAATTAAGCCTTATTAGTTTGTCTGTTTTGCACATCCTCCTATTAATATCTAATAATAAAATAATACAATTCAATAACGTGCTTTAACCACCAGGTGTCCCTTTCATTTCATTTTCATTTCAAACCTTTATTTATACAGATAAAATCCCATTGAGATCATTGATCTCTTTTCCAAGGGAGACCTGCTCAAGTAGTTCCACATGAAACATAACAACATAAATAGAACAACAACAGGACATCATACAGCATCATTTACAAAATTATCCACATAAACAGGTACCAATAGCTTCCGATTGAGTAGCATCCAACCGAGCTTTAAAAACATGTAGTGGCACCAGATTGTTCAGTTTCCATTTAATTTGCAGATTATTCCAAGACAGAGGAGCTGCGCATCTAAAAGCTGTCTTGCCACATTTAATAAAACCACAGCATTCGATCTCAGGCAGTAGCCACTTACAATTCTCCGAGAGATCAGGGAGCAGATATAAGATGGAAGTTTCCCTAACATAGCTTTGTATATAAAAATGTACCAGTGACTGAGCCTCCGTACAGTTAGTGAAAGCAAACCAGCCCTTGCATACAGGGTACAGTGATGGGTTAATGCTTTACAGTTTGTCACAAATCTCAGTGCACTGTGATACGCAGCATCTAACTTGACCAGGCAATTGGCAGGTGCATTCATATAGACCAGATCCCCATAGTCCAGCACAGGTAAAAAGGTCACAGTGACTAGCCTTTTCCTGGCCTCAAGCGAGAAACAGGACTTGTTTCTGAAAAAGAACCCTAGCCTAACCCTCAGTTTTTTTAGCAGGTTATTGACATGAAGTTTAAAAGAGAGACAATCATCAAGCCAGATACCAAGGTATTTGTAACAGGCAACAACTTCAAGTTTTGTTCCTTGCGTAGTTACAATATCTAAAACAGGCTCTGGTGTCTTTTTTGCTTTTGAAAAGAGCATTAACTTGGTTTTATCCACATTTAAAAGAAGCTTTAGTTCAGAGAACTGAGTCTGAATAGTGTTAAAAACAGCCTGTAATTTAACAACAGCCTCTTTAATGGAGGGACCTGCACAATACATCACAGTATCATCCGCATAAAAATGTAAAGTAGCTTCATCCACATTATCACCTACGCTGTTAATATATATGGAGAATAAAAGTGGTCCTAAAACAGAACCTTGTGGTACACCATTAGAAATGTTTAACCACTCAGAAGACAGTCCATCAAAATGAACACATTGGGACCTTTCAGAGAGGTAGTTCACAAACCACCCCACTGCAAGGCTGGATATGCCAATACTGAGTAGCCTCTGCTTTAAGATGCAATGAGCAACGGTGTCAAACGCTTTGGAAAGGTCAATAAACAGAGCTGCACAACTCTGCTTATTATCTAAAATACTAGTAATGTCATTCACCACTTTCATCGTGGCAGTGATGGTGCTGTGCTGCTTTCTGAAGCCTGACTGATGTTTAGACAGGATGTCATTTGTACATAAAAACTCCTTTACCTGTTCACTCACTAGGCGTTCAAGAACCTTAGCCAGAACTGACAATTTAGAGATTGGCCTATAGTTATTTAAAATAGTTGCCTCCCCTCCTTTCAGTAAAGGTAAGACATAAGCAGACTTCCATACTTTTGGAATTGTATTTGTGCTGAGGGAGAGGTTAAAAAGAGAAGTAAGAGGTGGAGCAATAAAATCTGCAGCTATCTTTAAAAAGAAAGGTTCTAAGTTGTCCGGGCCAGCCGGTTTCCTAGGATCTAGCTTAGATAAGGCTTCATGAACAACATTGACAGTAAAAGGAGTAAAACTGAAAGGGTTTTCCAGACCACGTTGTTCAGAGTCACAGACTGTAGTGTTCACAGAAGCAGAGTTAGTCACAGAATCAAACATAGAACCGCAGGACAAAAAATGCTCATGAAAGCAATTTAGCATAGTGGCCCTGTCCGATATAGAGCCAGATGCTGTGGTAAGGCACGGAGGTAGCTCATTATGGATCTCACCGGTTGATATCGATTGTATTGCTTTCCAAAATTTCCTAGGATTATTTAGGTTTTCTGTGGTAACTGACAAATAGTACTTCGACTTTGCACTTTTGACATTTGAAGTGAAGCTATTCCTTAGCTGCCTAAAACGCAGCCACTCTATCGCTGAGCCTGATTTTCTAGCCTTTGCCCAGGCCTTGTTTCTCTCATGAAGGAGACTGGATAGCTCAGCAGAAAACCAAGGATTGTCTCGTCCCTTTACTCTAAATTTACGCAGGGGTGCATGTCTATCAATGATCTCCATAAAACCAAGATAAAAATAAGACCATGCGGTTTCCACATCAGCACACAGATCGATTTTATCCCAATCAAAATCAAACAGATCATGCACAAAACCCTGCTCCACAAAATGTTTTATGTCTCTCTTGATGATAATGCGAGGTTTAACCTTTTGGACCTTAGTGTCCCTAATTGTGGCGACAACACAGTGATCGCTCAGATCATTTGCAAATACTCCCACAGATGAATATTTATGGGGAACATTAGTTCAAATGAGATCAATTAGGGAGGATTTATTAGGGGACTTAATATTTGGGCGAGTAGGACTGTCCACAATCTGAGTAACATTCAATGAGATACAAAGGTTTTTAAAATCCTCTGACACTGCAGTTAACCAGTCCCAGTTAAAATCTCCAAGTAGCACTATTTCCTTGTAGTCTAGTTGTGATAAAAGATTTGCTAGTGAAGACAAGGAGTCTTTGACAGGTGAGAGGGGTCTGTAACAACTTACTACCATGACCTGTTGACCCTTTGCCACTTCTATATTTAAGGCTAAAAATTCAAATTGCTTACTGATCGATTTGGAAACTAATGTGGTGACACTGAACTTATTCTTAACATAAATTGCAACGCCACCACCTTTATTAGGCCGGTCGGTACGATACACATTAAAACCATTTAAGGCAATGTCAGAGGCCAACATAGACTTATTTAGCCATGTTTCAGATAAGACAATGACGTCAGCGTCAGTCGATTTTGCCCAGATACGGACAAAATCTAGTTTACTTAACAGACTGCGCACATTCAAGTGGATGAAACCCAACCCAGACCTAGCTTTAAAATCAGCAGGAGTAGCGATCTGACTATTACTACTGGGCGGACCAGGGTTAGGTTGTACATTTCCTGACAGTAATAACAACAACAAAAACAGGCATCTTTTCCTCTTAAATGACACACATACACCGTCATCTACTTTAGAATCACCGGAAAAGTCTGCGAGAGTGTGATTAGAGCTTAAGAAGCAGTCCTGAAGAACCATCATTGCAGGAAAATAAAAAAGACAAACATATTTTGTCGAGCAGATTGACTTTGACAAGGCAACCGGTAATTGTTTGAGCAACACATCCGAACCTTTGCAGGGGATGCCCACTGCGGGTGGCAGAACAGACCTGAATCCAGTAGTCTTCTCAGAATGACTAGAGATCTTCTCATAGTCCAAAACAGTTAACAGGCACAGTAGAATCACGATATGGGCCATTTTCCCAGACCAGCACAGCATCCGGATAGGCGTGCAAGCAGGCCCGAAATGTGGAGGCGCTCCGTTCTCCTCGCGATATCCCCGGTGCAGAACCTCCTCAGTACAGCAGGATAGGCGAAGCAGGACCAGCTCGAGGCGTAGAGGCGCTCCGGTCTCTCCGCGATATCCCCGTGGTAAAACGTCCTCGGCACCGTAGAGCACGACAGGTGGAGCAGGTGGATACAGGCCTCCGCTACAGCAGGTGTAAAGCAGGCCGCAGCCCGAACGCGAAGCCGCTCCGGTCTCTCCGTTACGCCCCCCGGGGCAAAATCTCGCCAGGACAGCAGCACACGACAAATGGAAGCAGGTCCCTGCCACAGCACAGCTGGGCAGGTGGAAAAAGGGGGCCCAAGCAACAACGTGCAGCCGCTCCGTCTCTCCACGACTTCCCGGGAAAAACCTCCCCACAACAGCACAGGTGCACAGGTAAACCTCCTATCCACGCCGACGGAAGAGAGGCAGCCCTGCCCCTCACTTTCCACGCTCCGTGAGACGGATGAGAAAATGTGCTCCGCTCGCGAAAATGCGCTCTGATCGACGAGTGTAGAGCACGTGTCCTTTCTATCAGCTCTGCACCGTTATGGTATGGTACAGCCTATCTACCAATTGGATCAAATATAAAAGTCAGCCGAATTAGTGTTGATACTGCAAGGAGACGTATTATGTGAAAATAAATGTAAGATGTTGTTTAATTGCTTATATATTTATGATTCACGTCACGTTTTTAGTTTTGGCGGCAGTTCTTCCTGTTTGTCCAGAAGTCTTCTCATCAGGGCTCTATAAATAGAGAACTACGGCAGATATGTAATATTTAATGCAGCCGAACCGTGTATTACAATGCCGTTATGTGATGACTTTCAAAGAGAAAAGCAAGCACACTCGGAATAAAGTATTATTTTATTTTTAAAAAACGTTTTCAGATTTCACATCACATAAACACCAAATCGCAGCATGCATTGCGGCCATCCAATCATCGAGCTGAGGATCTTGCCTACGTCCGTTTCCGGTTTCGTTTATCACCGATGTATTTTGTTATACACACATTCCTTCACATTTACATTTTAATTTGCATTAAAGTATTTCGTGAGGCCTTCTAACATGTTTTTAAATATAACTACGGTTGTAGTTGAAGAGTTTGTAAATTAACATGAACCGAAGCTGTTGCCTGGCAACTCAATCGCACAACGTCACGTCTGTTAAATTCCACATCCACACCAGATCTACACGCATGGATTAACATCGATTTAATACATTAATGTAGCCTTTGTTTCTGCTAAAAGAGGTGTCGACCAGCTGGGGCAACAATAAAATTGGCGTAATCGAGTGTGACTATTAAAAAATAAATCAATATTATATTAATATTGACAATAACAACCGACCGTCTGGGTAGCATTTGCTTGGCATTTCCGGTTATTTCTCCACTGGTTAACATCAGCGCCATATAGATAGAATATGGTCTCTATATGGCGCTGGTTAACATGGGTTAACAATACCCTGTAACTGTCACGTTTGAAGGGACGAAATTGTGACATCTTCACGTCTCCCAGCATGGTAAATCATCACATGTTCACGTCTTGCCGTGATATCGGGTTGCTTTAAAGGGTGGCAGCGTCCCCTTAGTGGGGCACGGAGACATGAGAGGTGGGGCGGCATGACCTGGAGGGAAGTCTTTCTTCTTCTAAAGTTGGGAATGACAGAAAAAGTTTGAGAACGACTGGTTTAAGCATATGTTTAATTTACTCAGTATTTTTACATTGGTTATAGATCAAATTAACCTTAATAGCTGTGTAAGAGGGCATTATTGACCAACCCATAGGGAATTACCACTACAGTTCCTATCAGCTCTGTGGCCATTTAAGACTTTTAGCACTGTCTTGGTTTTAAGGCCAACTTTACTGTTGTGAGTAACTCTCAGTTCAATGTAGCATCTAGCTGTTTGACAAAAAAAGGTCTAAAAACTGCCTGCAAGTTTACTTTCCAGCACAACATGGTTCACAGGACTGACTATAGATGGTGAATGTAGGGAAGTATTTAGTAAAAGAGACATATATTTAAAGATAAACATAACTAGCAAAGGAGGTAAAGGAGAGCGAATGCACAGAAACACAATTCTACTGTAGCTCGGTAACTGTATCAAAATCAACCTGAAAGATATCCATATTGGATTTATTAGATGATAATGTGTCAGAGTTGAGTTAACACCATGTTGTGCTGCTCCCAAGTGCCCCAATATCAATACATGTCGGTTTTGCCATGGTCGTGATCTTTTCCTAACCTACTGCGGTGGCGGTGGCGGTGCAGTGGCAGGACCCCAAATGGGATGTGGTTCAGGTAAAGTATAAACGGCTTGACATGGGATTATCAGGTCTATGAGTTTTAATCAGGAATCACACATGGGTCAGCCCAGTAGGGAAACGTAGAAAATGTGTCAGGTAAGAGAGAGAGCATGCATTTCTTACTTTAGTCAGTCAGTTTTATCCGAAGAAGATTTCTTTTTCTTTCAGCTATCTCATCTCTTCCCACCTCTCTCCTCCTGCCTGGCCTGTCAGGAGTAATGCATTTATGACATAATGGGCTGCTGTGGCTACATTTGACCCACTGCAGAGTCTCTGGCATCAGCCCAGGCTCAGAGAAAATATCCTCGCTGCCAGACAGTGACTACTAGAATCAAAGAAAGACAGAGCAGGCTGATATTCAGGATGAGAGGGCGCAGAGAGCCTCTTGTAAGTGATCTACAGATCTCATCACTGATGGATAAAAGAGTGTGTGGGTGTGAGCACATGAAAATGGTTAGGGGAGGAGCAGACAGGCATATAAGCAGACGGATTGATTTGAAACATTCCTTCTGACAGCAGAGCAAAGACATAGTGAGGCATGAAGGCCCTGGAAATATCTAAAATATTCCCTGTAAGAGAAAAAATGTAATTTCTAATTTGAGAAAGTGCCACATTCTGTCAATGCAGATTTCACAGAGACATTTCATTGAACAGTTTTCAAAGGTTTTTTTTCATTTTAAATATCAGCTCAAAACTGTTTAGAGACCTAAATCCTAGTTTTTCATTCAGTGACCCCCCCATGTTTTCTTTAATAATGTAGAAGAACATCTGTGCAGAATATGGTCTGCAAATGTATTTAAACTAAAGGATCTGCAGTGGATAAACAATGACTCTTCATCAAAGTCAGATTACCATCACTCTGAGTCATTGAAGACTCATTCAACCATGATCATGTTTGGAAAAAAACAACAACATGTTGTTATCCTCGAGAGGACAGTTTCCAAAATTCAGTGCCAATGCAGGGCACGTCCTCCATGTGGCGTGGCGAAAAGTGAGGGTGTAGAGATTATCTAGTTCGTATGCCATTACTGTATTCTTTTCCTGACCATTACGCAGTGGAGGCTTATATGGCTTTTCTATTGATATTTTCTCATGTGCCAATTCTGTGTCTTGATTAGTTTTCATATAACCAGCTTTACTGCACCAAGTTGTGCCCAATATGGAAAACTCAGGTTTATCACTAGACTACATGAGATGTGTTAATGGCTATATTGATTTTTAACAAGCCTGCTAGTAATGAAGAGAGTCGAATAAGCAGCACAAATAATAAATGGTGCTTTTATTGTGAAGAATATATAGCAAACTGAATGTATTCTTCCAATATCAGAGTAGCACATGATAACAAAGGCCCTAAGTAGCTGTGTATGTAATTGGATGTATGATTACCTAGAAGTGCGTCAGGACACACTGTGTTAGACATATGATTGCTTTGTGATTAACATGATGATTCAGCCACTAAGGAGATGTAGGCATATGACTGTCATGTGTATTGCTTACGTGGGCCTTAGCTAATCTGAACTAAGCATAGCATACTGCTTTGAACCGGTATACATGTATCTTGTGACCAGTGGCAGCGCCAGAGTATTTTTGTTGGGTAATCTATGGTAGGGCTAACCCATACAGTGGTGGGGCTCAAATCAGTATTTGTAATGTAATTATTTACATACACGCTATATCGCACCCCTTGACAGTGAAACGCACGCGTGAGGCTTTTATTAGTCTCCTTTTATCAGCTAAATTACATCGAGAAGAACAGGTGTGAGTTAAACAATACAATAGCCTATTCTGCTAATTCCACGTTGTTACAACATGCTACGCAGCGGCAGAAACAAGAAAAGTTGGCATATATAATTGACACGGAGAGAGAGAGGGAGGGAGAGAGACAGAGACACAGGTAAACAGAGAGAGACAGACACAGCACACAACAGGTAGCCTGTATCTCTATTGTCATACAAAACACTTTTTCAAATGACCCATTATTACAAAATATATTCAAAACTCACTATTCACTCTTCAGGTGGGTCGTGTGACTCTGGCACCTGTTCGACTTGTACCTCAATGCGAGGGCGTTTAAGAACAAATCTATCCATCCGAAATATACAATTAATCCTAGAAGTTCTGCTGTCTGTCTGCAATTTACTCGGCGCGAGTTTGGGGACTTTTCACTGTGAACGTGACGAATCAGTAATGCATGACGCAGCAGACCCAACGTTTCGTTGCTCTGATTGGCTGTAGGTCTGTTCAAATTGCATTCGGAGGCCTTTTGATCTGACCGCGGCCACGCTGATATTATAACGCGAGAGAATGTCCACACCTCTAGTGTATAAAACTCCCTCACTACTTATACTATTCCTTGCACCCCTTGTTGTAGGTTTGGGGTTCTTACAACCCAACTCCTCACCGCGTGTTGTTTTGGCGAGTCCTGCTTGAAATCATAACAGGGAGGGAATTAGAAGACACCAGGATACCAGTTAAACAATAATCCGTTTTAATTAAACAAAGTAATAATGCAATACAATATAATATAATACATTACTATACAATTCAAAGAATCATATAAGCAACGTGTGGAGTACTCCCACCCTTATTCACGCGCTGCGGACATCCTTTCGTCTTGTCAGCGCATGGAGAGAGACCCAACAACCAGATACACATTTCCCTAATACTAAGAAGGGGTGGCGTTTCATTTGGGAGATACCAAAACGCTATCTCACAGGGAATCAGCGCGGGCAGCTATGAAAGCCACAGGTGTTGGGAAGGCCTGCAGGATGCACCTCATTAAAATCAGGGGAAATGTCCCTCCCAATTTGCAAAGCCTATCGATGGTTTAACCCAGAAAAACATTCTAAGGGATAATCTTTACTCTCAAAACAGAAATCTCCATTAATTCTGCATCTTCCTTCTTCACAAATAGCTTAAAACACTCTTTTGATAAACAGGTAAACAGTCAAAGAAAAAGACTATTGCGCTAATCTACTTTTAAGAAAAAGGGAACATTGTTTCAGGAATCTATAAAAAAACTCTCTATATTTGAGAGGGAAAATGTACCGTTTGTTCCTTCAACTATTAACACACAGGAATGTATAAACCCACACATATACTATTCAAAATATGTAGACTTCCATGAAACATGACCTGCTAGAGATCTTAAGCAGAATATACTCTTCCCCCACCTAGCACCCTGTCCTGCATATCTCCACCTCCCCCACATGGCAATAAAACCCAGTCTACTCTAAACAGCCCTTTTAGTCCTCACATTTATGAAAGGATAAAACAGAGAAATCACTATAAAACACAAACACAGGTATTGTTTGAACAGTATTCACTTAACTGCTACTATTGATAATTACCAGAGAAACTCAAAGGGACCTCTTTTAATATCTGGAAATTGACTTTCTGCCATTTCAAATGTAACACACTTCTTCGGTACAATATCTCACATCAATTTCCACACCCTCTAGCATAAGCCCGAATGGTCTCAACCAGCGTCAGTAACGTGCACTTTTTGTTACAAGCAGGATCAGTTTGTGTGTTGTGGACACGACCGGTAGATTTTCGCAATCCGTGTTCTTAACATGCTTACTTTAACATCATTTTTCATGGTCGGGCTAAGGTAGGGCTAAGCCATTTCTTGGTATGGCTGTAGCCTACCCCAGCCATACCCTGGCGCCGCCACTGCTTGTGACTGAATAACACCCTCTCTTGTATATAAAGCATCTGAAGGACACTGTTCGGGGAACTAGTTGTCCCATATGCTCTGTATGTGATGACTACTTCCATTCTAGAGAGGATAATAAATACATGTATCACCCTGATATTGAAGCTCAAGCCGGTGACGAGTTTGGTTTATTCACCACTTTACAGCTGCTTCTCTGACCACTAGTCACAGCCAATGTTTACACATGTTCAAGAAGGTAGCCTTGTTGTAATGGAGATGCAAATCCCTGTGCTAAGTCAAACGAAGTCAAGTCAAGCCGGCACATGCATATGAAAAAAGGGGCTTCAGGTTGCCAAAAGGAAGCTACATTCGAAAGTTAAAGGCATTTTATTTCTAGCAAGTGTAATTTCTTTGTGAGTCTGGGGTCCTGACTCGATGTTGCAGACTCTCAACCTCCCTAAAGAAATGAGATAAAACAGCAACACCACTGCAATGATCCCCCACAACCGCTTTTTAGCAATGGTGTCAATGCGCAGAAGAGTTGGTGAACATAAATGTAAAAATACCACTGGACTCTTTACTTTTATGAAAAGTCGTGATGCAGGACTGCCAGAACTTAATAAAGACAAACTGAAAAGTATTCACAGCTTGTCTAATGTTACAGTTGCCCATAACTGCTTGCCAAACAATTGTTACTGCATAACCCACATGTCACTAAGTTACCAGCAACTTATTTCGCACAGATGTATGAATACATGTTGCTCTGCCAAGTTTTGAGTCGTCTACAGCACTGCATAAGATGGTAAAATGCTGATTTTGGATTCTTCAATTATTGGTAGCCTCATGTTCATCAGCTGATCTATAATATGATCATCACCCACACAAGTTTAAATCAGGAACTGCAGCTTAGTCCATAGTTACTGCAGGGGAGTGAAATTCAGATGCAATGGCCCTCAGATCAATAAATCAATTCCAATTTCATCACCCAGCGTGCAGCAAAAAGTGCAAGGTCAGTGTTTAAGACTGTCTATGTAAATAAAAGAAAACAGACTGAAGCAGAATAATAAAGTTTCACGGATGAGAGTTAAAACTTTAAATAGTTACCAACTGGGATTTTTTGCAGTGTCAGACTTGTGGTGCAAGTACCCTTGACCGCAGAGAGATAAGGTATTATCTGGCCCTCTTGTTCACTGCTCCTTCTGTCTTTGCTCTTCTTTATCATTTATTTCCCTCAGTCAGTCCAAGTATTGGCATTTTGTTCCTCCCTCTTCCTACTCTATTTTTCACTCCAGCATCTAGCTAATATAAAAATGGGTAACCTTGTCAGAAAGCAGACACTGTCCTGACTCCCTCACAGATAGCTGGTTGTTTCCTTCCAAGAACTTTACTTTTGAAGTTTTACTGTTTGTTACATTTAAAAAACACAGGCATTTCCCCTACATTTTATGACCACTGTTGTCCTCATGCTGTCAATGTAACAATCTCGAACTTGTTACATGATCAATAGGGAATTTATTTCAGGTATTTGGAAATGATAAAATGTCAAACATGGAAAATAAACTGTACTGTAGTGGCACTAAGAATTCAAAACCATAACAAACAGAACACATACTCACTATAATAGACAAATATGCAATTTATTTAAATGATGTTGAGAAAATAGGTAGAGTTTAGTTAAAAGGCAAAAATAAAATATATTATAGTGAATCAAACTCTTAGTTTGTCACTATACATTTTAGTTTTGACAGTCTTACTCAGCCCCACATCAAGTAACACTTCTTACCTTACTGTGAGGTTTTACTGTTTAACATCAATTACTTTGTGGATTTGGTGTTGAAAACAAAACCAGTACAAAAGAAGCTCTTAAAATGCCATTCATTTTAGCTCAGCTCAATGTAACACTGCCACACCAAAATGCGTCCCCTAACATCCTCCTTTTCCATCTTCCAATGTTTTGTTCCTTGGATGCTGCACTCACAATGATGCAATGTGCTCATGTCTGAATGTCAAAATGAAGCCTGCTGTCTTCATGGCATTATAAAAACACCAAGCTGATTACAATGTAGATCAAATGTGACTGGTGGATACACTGTGGACATATTTGGTTGAATAATGAGCCTTAAAAGGTCACGCTTGAAGCACATCAATATCATGAACAGTGGCTTTGTCATGATATAAATCTCGTTTAGAGAGCAGGAAAAAATAACAATGCTGCAGAAATACTCAAGGTTACTACGAGGAAATGCGTCTTAAAGGTGACATATGATCACTTCTTCTGCTTTATTGTTATCATACTGACTGCCTGTAGAATCCTTGCTTGCAGTAGGTTGAGAGACTCGGATGGGGGGTGATATATTCTAATGAGCCGGTATGAGGCGCAGGAATGGGAGCCACCTGGATGGATTGTTGAATCCCATGTTTTCAGAATGAGGCAACCCACAACAAAAAAAAACAGTACAGGTACAGTAAGGAAGTGTATGTTTTTTGTCTTTGCATTTTCTTTTCCACCGACTGTCTATCAGTAGAATAGTGTTAACATGGGCTGTGAATCTCATCTCCTGTGCTTGGACATATGCTTGTGCAAACAACAATACATACAAGGCAGAGAACTACTGGTAAAACTGCTCCACTGGTAGTCAAAAACTCCCAAATGTACCTTTAATAGATGGTTGCTACAAGGACCAGTAACGTACCTTTGCCAGGCATCAATGCCAGCAGAAATCTAAATTATATAACACTAAGTAAGTCGTTTTATTGTTCAAATCTGTGTAACCTTGTGAGACTGGAGATAATGTGTTATTTTCCTGCCCCCCTTAAGGATGTAATAACAAACAGTGTCTATTTACAGTAACTACTCAAACATCTCCATGAAACTAACAGACATTAGAGTGATTTCCTTTAAATCATGGAGGAACCTAGTTTGAGTAAAGCTATGGTTGGTTTGCTGATTGCAACCGAGTTGTTATTCTTGCTGTACATTTAGTACAAAGAATTGTTAAATTCTTCGGGTTGGCTCTACGTTTTTTGGTCTACTGATTATTAGCCTCCACAGTGGAGGGCTACTTACTTACTGCTGTAACGGAAATACTGTGAGGACTAAAAGACAAGCATAAAGGAAATACAATAACTCAGGCTTAATTAAATCCACAATTGTTGGGCTTGAAAGCATTAGGGGTTCTGTAAAAAAGGCGAGAAAAAGCATGATTGATAGAAATGTGTTATTATTGCAATGACAAAAGTGAGTGACAGACGCATTGAAGCATCACCCATTTAAAGAAAATAGTTCAGTAATTCATTGAGATGCGTGCATAAATTAGATGGGGCCAACAAACACAAATCCAAATGTTTTTAAATGTTCTTTATATCTTTAAGGAATGGCCTATTTTGCATCCCATTGTAATTCAAATAAATTTGAATACAAAGAAAAAAGATAATATTATTCCACCACTATCTGTTATCACTGGAGAACAGCCGACATCTTTGAATATGGATACAATAAGTACCGGATAACTGGCTTATTTTCTTTATTACAATGAATTGGTTCTGGTAGATTTGCTATTGTGTTGGCTCTACATATTAGAAAGAAAAGTATCGTTTTATTACATATTAGCACCTGTAACTATATCATCCGTCCTTACTAATGACAATGGAAAAACATTTTCCATGGGATTTTTAGGAAACCAATAAACTGTCAGAGTTAAGCTTTTTTTTTTTAATTAAAAGAGTTTTTCCAGTCTGCTCTGAATGCGGGAACTCTGAACAGCTGCCTAAATATCACTTTGTGAGGAGGGTCACTGTTACTGGTGAGAAGCCATTAGTTTACTGCTTTCACAGATTTGCTCTCACTTCAGCGAAAGTGAGTTCCTGCAGTAAAGAAACTAAAAGGAATTTTGGCTGTCGGAATTATTATAGAGAAGAAAGAAATACCACAGGCCAACATTCTTCAAAAACCATACGCATGTTAGGAATTGAAATACAAAAGTGTAAACACTACATCCCTTTTTGGTGAAATATGTCACCTATTTACTGATAACATTTTGAGGAAAACTGGCTATTGAATGCACTAAATTGTAGCCAAAACTTTAAAATATGTATACTGCAATATTTCTTAACAGTCAGAAGTGAAGGCACCATATTGCTGTACCTTAAGGGGCGTACAATATATATATACTTTGTGACTGACAAAGATGGTTCTTTTATTTGTTGTGCAATATCTGAATTGATAGGCGCTTAAAAAAGGTGTTAAGCTCAGTATTCAAAGTGTTATTATATCACATCTGTGATTTGAGCACTTCATACAGGGACAAAGTGTTGAGGTGAAAGATCTAGTTATGGTGACTGTGAAGCTGACCGTTGAGCGGCCCAGACCAAGCAAGGAGGCATAGGCAGAACGTCCAAAAATATAACCCGATGTGGGCATTTATTAAAAACATGGGCAGAAAGTTCACAGCCTCAATCCTGCTGTTCTCCTTGCACACATCCTGCAGCCACAAGGATCTCACACACACACCCAGCCCTCTCAACAGACAGAGAAACCGAGCCTAAATACACCCACTCTAATCAGCACAACAAGACACAGGTGAGGGGGGAGGAGACAACACAGGACACCAGGTGCACACCGTCATCAGCCACAGACAACATATACTGTGCAATCACGCTAATAAAGTGCCCTATTACCCGGCCTGAAGCCGTCAGTCCATAGTGACGAAGTTCCCTTCGTCACAGTGACATTTAACAGTCTCATACATTTCCATAACCACATCTTAACCCAATAAAGAAAGCTGACCTGAATTATATTCCCTACACCAGTGCTGCCAAAGACCCAGTATATTTATGAAGCGTCAATATATATAACATTAATAAAAGGTAAAATCTTGTAGGAATCAATGCTTATGTTAGCAAGCTTGATAGCATCCTAGTATAAAGGGAATACAAACTGCATTGTTGGTGTTGAATATTTTGACAGAGATCACGTTCATTGTCAATGTAGATTGTTGAAAACTGGAGAAAAACATAACCTGGCGCACCATATGGTTTGATTATAGAAAACCATCTGACATGCTGTCATTGGAAACTGATTGATTGGGCTTTAAAAGAAAGAAAGACTTGTCGGGTGATTGGATATACCATTTGTCTATCGAAGCCTGAAAACATGTGATAAACATATTTTGGAACAAGTAAATCCCTTTGTGCCGTCATTTCCTTTTTCTTTCAATTAATAGATATTAATGTTCTGATAAAAATGTCACATCTACAATAACCTATTTCATCACACACACCTAAACTGCATCCTGTAATCCCAAGATTCTTTGATGATCTTTTGTTATCTGGAACATCCAGCTGCCGTGCATGGTAAGGAAAAAACGCATTATATCAACAATCGCATATAAGTGCTTCATCATGGTCTAGTAGCACCAATACAGTGCCTTACCAAGCTAAGCCAGCTCTCAAATGTCAGTCACCTGCTTTTGGAATGCCCACCCGAGGAAGTTTCCTTTAAAAAAAAAGTTTTAAAGTAGTTTAATCCACACAATAGCTGCTTATATTAACACTAGATACTGTTTACAGCTGTTCAAAAAAGCCATTCTATCGCTTTTTGAGAGCAGTAGTTGTCTCTTGTCAGTCAGGGCTGTAAGGTTTCTTTTACTTAGAATAAGCTCAGCCCTTATCAGGTTGCTGCTCGGTGCTGAGAGTTGACCTTGAGACATTATCTCCCCCCCACTCTCCTCTCATCAAAGAGAGAACCGACGGTGCAGTGATAGAAACCCTCCATGGCTGCTGCCCCACTCTCTTGTGGGGGGACTCCCACAGCAAGAGATTTACTGCATCTTTGATCATCATGGGAGTGAGGTGAAGAGGGGGGTCATTGTTCATAGCGCCACATCAAAAATGAGGCACGACCTTGAGGTCAAACACACAGGAGACAGACAAGGTTCAGTAGATCTTCGGAAGAGGTAATACTGATGCAAAACCAGTTTTCCATCATACATTCTTTGTTTTGTTGAGAAAAATAAAATACAATAAATGCATGACTGAATAGGGCTGAAATTGCTTTTGTTTGAGCAGTAGCCTCACCTCAGCAGTTCTCCTGGCATCCCGTCAAGCTAAAATCTCTCTTGATACAAAAATAGTGACAAATGATTATGACCGAGACCACATTTGAATTTTGGGGTGACGCCAGGCTGTGAGATGGCGTTCAACCACCCATCTGGTTGCAGCACCTGGTGTTGGTATGTTCTGTTCGAGTGGGATGCAATTAATGTAACCTACAAAGGCAGGATTTGTTGCTGCTCATTGGTTGGCCCACCTGCAGCTGCTTTTGGCAGGAGACTATTCTGAGAGTGGCAGTCAGGGGAGATGGCCCCTTCTCCATGTGTTAATTAACCTGGAGGTGAGTGTACAAAGGGGTGTTTTTGGATGTGTTCTGATGTGAGGACATTACCAGAATCCAACAAGCTCTACTGTGTAATTGTTTTCTTATGTCAATTATTGAATATGAAACAGTTGGAAAAGGCAGTTTTGTTGTCACTTTGAATAAGAGACATACAGGTAATTGTATCAAGATGAGTCACTTTGTACAAATGTACTAAAACTGCAAATTATCTAGTGGATAAGCTAATAGTGATTACAAAGAGCCTTTAATAATCCAAGCCAAAGCTCTGTGTGCCAAGAAAAATCTTATTTTAGATTAACATGTCAGCAATTGATGTTAAGAGACGGGATGTTTCTAAATCCATTAACACTTTGGCATTAACATCAAGACTCATTACTTTTTCTTTTTATTTGAAAGTATTTATAAAACAGAGCATGTTGACCCAGAAGAAAAATAAAGTATCACACTTTCTTACACTTAAATGCTTCAGAAGCAATTAGCAGAAGGTAATTTTTTTAACCTTGAAATTGTAGTTTTTTTATAATGTCATGCCACTCATTGGGTTACAGATTGTGTTGTTAAAAACTGGGAGAAAATTGGCATTACGTTTGTTTATTTAATGAACAGCTCACCACATTATCCTTTGTACACAATGGTTTGCTTCTGAAAATATTCAGCCCACGTATTGTTCATTTGATCTGATGACATTAAAGCTTGTGTAGGTTCCTATTTTTCATATAGGTTTTCATTGTCATATAGGTCCTAAACTGCATAAGCCCAGTATGTTATTATAATTTCAACAACATAGAAAATGTAGTGAAGTGATTTAAAAAAATGAATGCTGTCAAAATTATCGCGTTAACGGCGGTAATTAATTAATGAATTAACTGCGTTAAAAATATTTAACGCATTTATCGCATGTGCAGAATGGCTCGCCCCATACATCCCACCAGTGGCAGCGCTGGAGTAGGCTACAGCCATACCAAGAAATGGCTTAGCCCCACCATGAAAAATGATGTTAAAGTAAGCAAAATAAAGTCCGCCAACTCGCGCCGAGTAAATTGCACAGACAGCAGTTAGTAATATTGATTTCAGTAGCCACTTGTCTGGAAATACCGAAGATTAGAAACGGTTTTGAAAACTTTTGTCACGTAGTGATCGTCTTCTCGGATAGAACATCTTTGATAATGTCTTCTGGCCAATCAGAATCAAAATAACGGCGTGGTGTTGTTGCAGGAAGTCCTGACGGAGAATACTTTTGCAGTGCATCTCTATATACATCGATACAACATTACGTGTAGGGGTGGGCGATATGACGATATATATCGTCGTGACGATATTAGGTCTCCACGATATGCTTTTTCAGAGATATCGTCCTATCGTGATAAAAAAAAAAAAAAAAAAAAAAAAAGATTGCGGGAGGGGAAGAGGCTCTCCTTGCGCGGCGCAGGGGGCTATGACAGCGGACGGAGAGCCTGTTCCCCTCCCGCTCCCCCAGCCTCACCTACTGATTTTAATTTCACCATATATCAAGCCCGATCGATTTCACAATGTCAGCGCACCTCTGCTTTCGTTCAGTCCGAGTTGTTTGACACGCTCCCAAAGTCCCCGCCCCCTTTCTTTGCAGCGAGGGAAAATACACTGTTGGCAGTCTGCACACACAGCAATAATGGACGGAGAGTCAGATTCTGATGTAGAAGAATTAGATTTAGTCCCCAAAAAGAACTCTACGTCTGTGGTATGGAAATATTTTGGATATAACACAACAGACACGGAGCAAACAAATGTAATTTTCAAAATGTGCAAAAAAGGAAATTTCAAAGCGACAGATGGCAACACGTCGGGCTTACGAGACCACCTCAAACGCAAGCACCAGAAAGAGCATGCAGAGACTGTAAGAGTGCAAGGTCCCCCGCGTGTGAATGCACAATCTACCGCAGCGACTGCACCAAAACAAACTACCATAGGGCAGGCATTTCATAAAGGGGCTCCGTATGAAATGACTAGCAAACGGTGGAAAGACATAACTGACGCGGTGGCGTTTTATGTTTTTCCCTTCAGTTATGCTAAAGTCTTTTATTACACTTCAAGTCTACTCTAAAGTTTACATTTTAATTGTTTGGCACTGACTTTTCCTCATTGATGTTTTATGTTTTACTTAGTTATGTTTTACCCTCCTTTTCATGTTTATTGATGTTCACTGCTCACTTGTTCATTCAGGGATTCATTTCTGAAATAAAACCAGCTTGAAATGCTATTTTGGTCTGTTACTCCTTTTTGTTTTAGTTTCTGTTACCTTGTAGGTGCTTGTACTGTTAAGTAACTTGAAAAATAACCATAATAACCGACATGAAAAAATATCGTGATATATATCGTCTATCGTGATACTGCTTGAAAATATCGTGATAACATATTTTTCAATATCGCCCACCCCTAATTACGTGTTGATATAAATCAACACGTAATGAATTAAGACCCCACGGTTTGATGATTGATAGGTGTGTGGGCTGTCTTTCATTTTGACACACAGAACAATGTTATAATAAACATACATACTGCATTTTAAATGGATATATACACCTTCTTTCATTTATCTTTCCATTCCGACAACAATATACATAAAGAAATGGCATATGTTGGACATAGTTCGAATGGTGATTAATCATGATTAATTAATTTTTAAGTTGTGATTAATCTGATTAAAAATTGTAATCGTTTGACAGCCCTAAAAAAATTATATAAATATGCTGCTATTAGTTGTTTATGAAATGAAGCAAGTTATGGCATTCAAAGAAGAACACCGTTTTGATGTCAGTGCTATTGTGGTAGATTAGGAACCTGAAAGGAAGTGCATCTGTTTATTGTTCCACTGCAGGTAGAGATTGTGAGTATAGGAGCTCTGTGGGGAAGAGAGAGTGGGCCGGTGAACAGCGACCGCCACTCTTATTTAAACCCAGGTGGGTCGTTCTCTGAGAAATGTGTACTTAACACAGACGAGTCACGTCCACTTTGTTTTAATGCTAGATACCATGAGAGTCCTTCATAGGGCTACTGTACATCTTTGTAATAAAACGAAGAATTGCTATGTTTATTCAAATATCCTTCTGGGTTAAACGGTAGCATTTCAGCATTATCTGCTGAACTTGAAAGCTCTCTGTAGCAGTAACCTGCTTACTTTTAACTAGGTTCTAAAGCTTATAACTTACAACTTTTTGTTTCTGTACATGTCTTGTTTTTTTCTTGTTGAGAAATATAGATCAATGTGTATGTATGTGTATGTATGTCAATGTGTATAGATCTATAGACTCACATTGGCTGCAATGCTCATATAATTGTGAATTACAGCTGTGTCTAGTGACATTAAGTTTCATGAAAAGATACCATTGGTGTACATGTTCAAATGCAATTTTACTCTAAGTGTTACTTCAAATAAGACAATTATTTATTGATGCCAATATATCAGCTGCAGCATTAATATACACGGCATCAATGAGTAAATACAAATGAATGTTTGCTCTGTTTAAGAGATATCAAAGCTGGGAATTCGACATAACTGCCCAGCAAATTGGGATAGTGGCACTGTGTGAAGTGAGATAATTATGAATGCATTAACGATGGGCATTCGCATGCTCTGAATACCTCAAATGAACTTTGGGTGTCTCAGATTAAGCAGTCGCTCGCATTAGTTTTTTTGCTGGAACAATTACTTCCTAAATGGCCTCTCCAAACAAGCCATGCAATATTCATCATATTCTTCTGGCTAACATGGCCCTTTGAAATTGCTTGTTTTGTGTCGAGGCACACGAATACTACAGATTATGAAACAAGGACATCATTATTGTCCAAGCTTATTTAGGTTTTTAAGAAACCATACTGCCCTCAGGAAAAGCAAAAGAGGTGCAGCATTTTGTAATCATGGAGAACAGCAAAGGAAATTCAGCGTTTCTGATGAATGGAAATGACTGCAAAGCGAGATAGCTTCATGTTGACTCACCCCCTGCTTTTCACAGCTGGTTTCTGCAGCATTCCTGTGGTTTTCAGGTGTCTGAGTTTAGCAGTTTTGCTTGTTCACATACATTCTTACTTTATACAATCACACACACAGGACCATACTTTAGAGTAAGGCCATACACATGGAGTAATCAGCACCCGAGAGAACACACAACTGCTACATTTCCCCTTTCTGCCTTTTTGTCTGCTCATTATCTCTCTTATTTACTGTACAGTAGTCATAAATGCACCACTGGCAACATTTTGCTAAACTGATAGGAGAGATAGGATTCACATGAGAGAAAGCTTTGAAAAGGAAAGGCTAGCAAGGCAGATGTACTGTATAAAACCAAGGTTAATGTGAGGGTAAAGTAGGAAGACTGTAAAAAAAAAACACCTGAATGGGTGAGGAAAAACTAAAGATAAGTATCAACTCTGCAAAAATACTTAATTTGTGTTGAGGCAGAAGTTCTTTAATTCAATTGTTTAAAAAAAATGCATGTGAAATAACATGATAGTTGATCAGAAGGCTAAAAGTCCAGGTTACTTTCCAGCTACTTTAAGAGGAATGTATATATTGACTTATGTGGGTTGACTAACATTATAAACAACATTCCCATTATAGTAACATTTAATGAGTAATAATGTTGGCATTTCTTTAACCACAAATGCCAATTTCCATGTACGAGCATATTTCTAAATACCAGGGTGTTGAAGATTAGATGAGAACAACTAATTGAACCGTGAAGAACGGTGTATTTTTGTCCGGCAGACAAGTGTATTTAATAGAATAATTGAAAAGGGAAGAAAAGGCTTATTTTCAGCTGCAAGTCTTGATTTCAGCTCTTTTTTCTGGACTCTCCATTCAATTTTAAGAACACAGCGTATACAGAATGGATTATGATTTCATCCATGGAGAATAAATGCATAAGTGGCAAACATATAGATTGCAAAGCAGCTTGTTGGTGATGAATGATGATAGTGAGGCCATCTCACCAACATCCCTCACCTCTGCTGAATGTAGATAGTTCACCAGAGCCCAATGACAGTTTATCAGAGAGACATGTTCAGGTCACAAACCAGAAGGTCCCGCCCCTCCCTCCCAAGCCACAAAACATTACATCACCAACATGGAACACCGCTTGAAGAACTGTCATCCTACAGGACTGACTCCAGAGTTAAGGGCCCAATGTAGTATATTTTACCTTCTTTGGATGATGGTATCGAGCATTTTTCCTATGCATTTTCCATTGACAAACAGTATCCGTTTTAGCACTTGTTTGTTGTACCAGATGATTCACACTATTTTTCAATTTATTGTCTAAATTGAAAAATCTCAACAACAATATGTTTTTGCAGATAGCATTTTGTACAAACGTTCATGGGACTAAAAAATAAACCCTACGACTTTGTTTCTAGACCATCTCTAAGATGACTTTTTGGTTTTGAATAAAAGTAAAAGATAAAAGTTCAGTGAAATGCAATCGCCAAAGCCCCATTGATTGGTGCCAATCTTCTTCACCTTCTCCTGTTGTTTCCCAGATGTTTCCATTTTAAAACATAACATGCTTAGGTAGCAGAGGTAGCAGGGGAGCCCTAAAAGTGGAGAGATGATTTCCCTATCCTGATGAGTGACCCTGAGCCACATGTTATCAAATATCACTTTTCACCTTGGAAACAGCAGTTGACAAAACTGTCTCGCTACAGGGCCCTCTCTGTAGCTATTATTTGTCTCTTTTGTCATGGTATTATGTTTCAAATTATATGTTTCTCTCTGAGCTTCTCTTGACCATGGAAACAGCAGTTAAAGCAAACATATATATATTTTTAATGTTATTGTGTGTGCTTTTATTACATGTACAACACTTTGGCTCAACCAAAAATCGTTTTTGAATGTGCTTTATAAATAAAAACTTGATTTGATGTTTCCCACAAGTTACATTTTTAGTCTTTCCTGGCCTTCATTAAAAAGAAGCAGTTGCCGTCACCTTACAGTCGCTGCCGCTTGACTGCTCCTGCAGACGAGGAATGATTAATATGCAGCTTGTGGGCCGCTAGTTTGCAAACAATCTTGACATCAACCAATCATTACTTAGATGGATTATTTCCCTTGACGCACTTTGAACAGATTATTATTATGATGGCAGACATCCCTCCTGCTATAATTCTCATCTAAACAAAGTTCTTCAATATCACCTGGCCTGCTTGAGACGTGCTCTGATCCTGCACTCATTTTATATGAGATTGTCCATAAATAATATATAGTCAGTTTATAAATAAACATTTCATTGAGTTATAAATACTATTTCAATGCACTTCTTCCACTTGTGTAAAGGGTTGGAACTTCATCAGTTTTTTTAAAGTAGAGGTCAATTCAACTTGCCAGGAGGTAAGTGTGTTTTTTCGACTGCCAGAATTGCACTAACACAGCCCAGTTTGTGTCAACTTCCATCTAGTCACTTATTGCCAATTGTGTTGTCAGTGATGTCTTAATTGACACAGAATGCTAACAAATGTTACCATAAGTTTACTGTGTGAAGTTTCCAAAACTATCGAGTCATTAAAAAGGCTGATGTTATAGAATATAAGATTTTAAAACTCAATTTGCATTAGTGTTGTTGATGTTACAGTTTGTCTTCAGCAATTCAACCTTTTCAAAGATGGTTGTCTTGCTGCAAAACAACATAAAGTGCTCCTACAATTCTTGTTAAGTTACTGAACAGGTGAATGGCTACAGAAATCATCTGAATGGTTTAATGTGTTTGAATGCCCATGGTTTAAAAATGCAGATAGATTTTTTTTCAGCAAAACTCCAGCTTGGACCTTTTTTGTATCTTAGTTATTGGACAAAAGACGAGTGTGAATAGAAAAGCACAGCATCACCCGTGGAACAGACCCAGAGCCTCGCACTGTGGGAGGCGAGAGTGAACAACAATGCTGCCTTTCTGCTCTCCAAAGACAATTTGGCTCTGTGTCGCAATTGGCTTCTGCTCTGGCCATCCATCCTTTCCTGAGTACAGAGCCCTCATCCAAGAAGTGTTGTCAACATAATGGTTCAAATATAGAGCCACTTCAGAAGGAATTCAGCATTTTAGTTTTTTTTTACCAGGTCCTTTTGCCAACCAGGTGTGGTGCAGCGGGGTTTGAAAGAAAATGTGTTACAGAATTCAATTTGCACTGGAAATATATAAAAAAAGATTAAATGTGTAAATGTTTCGTTCAAAAGGCAGCAGTTAATTCTGAAAAGCAGCAGCATATTTTTAATCAGAATACCTTTATATGCGCCCACACAAACAAATCCAGACAAAATAGATATATACATGATAAACTAAAATGCATTCATCAAGCATTCAATTACACTTATTATAAATGCCTCACTACAGTTTTACTTGTTTCTGTTGTGCAACACTTAACTAGGATACATTATTCTTAATATATTTGCATAGCAAAAATACTTGCTAATAGAAATTGTCCTCAGATGTGCATGACAGTATGGAAACAAGCTAGTGAGGTTTGTGACCCACTACCATGAATCTGGTGACAACCTCCACTGAGACTGGAATAAAGTGGACAATGAATGACTGAACACACGCTGAGTCACGGCCCAGGGGAGGTGAACCAACCACCTTTCCCCTTCTTGACCTCATACAAGCTGAAGCATGGGTTGTTAACTTAAATGTTATCCCAGGGTCAGACTTTGAATCCTCCGTGTATTTCACAAAGCACTGCATTGAATACAGCTAGTGTGACCTAGTCTAAGGTTTAAATTAGGGAAAACATCATGTGGTGCCATGTTATAGTCCAGTCTCTAGATGTGGTTTAACAGGAATGGCTAGGGACATTCAAATATGTCTTTGTGATATGTACAGAAGTTCCAGATCCTGGTAATAATGACTGCTAAAAGGGTTAGTTGAATAGTTACTAAAGCTGGTGAGCCAAAATCTTGCACGTGTCCTGAGCGTCACCCCGTTATTAATTGTTCTAAGGTTGTGATGTCTTGTTGACTACATTTGGATTAATTTCATGTCCTCTGATTAATACTTCATAAACCTTTGGGGACATATGTAAGAAGTGGAAGTGGTTTATGGTGCAATAAAGCCCAGGAATGTCATCATCGCCTGCCGACACCAAGGTAAAATGCCCAAAGGGATTCAAGGAATGGACTCAGTGATGTCAAGGTCAGATAGCAATGCTTGTTGTAATAAGCAAAACTCATTTGAAATCAAATCCATCAACACAGTATAATTGTCCTGCATAATACATATGAGATCTTAACATAGATTTTAAGTACAATCACAGTTAATACAAACTGAAAATACACAAAGGCATGTCTCTTTTTTTCTTCGTGCAAGTACTGCAAAGTTTTTGTCACCTTCCTACTTGCCTACAAGGAGTGCAGAAACGAACCATAACTCTGTTTGCAAACTGTCTGCAGGACACTGTACATGTAAGGTAAAAGGAACTTTGCCTACAGCAATGTAAAGACATCTCACTGGCAGCCCATAACATGTCCTCAAAATTCCTGACATCCTGGATTCTCATGGGTTACATTGTTAAAAGTGAAAGAAAAAAAACATGTCACCAAAGATCCTGTTACACCATCCTCAGCTGTATTATTAGGGATTCATTTCGTCTTCCTCCTCTTTTGTTTGACCTGGATTATGTTCTGTCTGCAGGCACATACCAGTCTGACGTCTGAAAAGGTAACAGGACTCCGGAACAAACAGCTTTTGTGGTCCAAATGTATCTGAGGCCACAATATCATGCATTTTTTTTTGCATTATTATATTTTTAATTTTTTAATGTAGAAAATGTGCACTTCAAAATGTATACATTCAAAAGTACAGACTACTTCATAGTCATATTTATAACTACAGAGCAACTGTTTGATAATATAATTCATAAACGTACAGACTAATAATAATCTACACTACAATGAAACATAAAAAAGACACACAATTATAAATGTTATCCAACAGAAGGCTTTTGACCGCAGTGCGTGTCTCACTTCACATACCTACACTTTTTATTTGGAGGACATAAGGGAGAAAAAGTATGGATACATTCGGTGGGTGAACAGTTTTTTGAATGCTGGGTTGCGTTCCAATAGTCCATTTAGCTTAAGAACCTTCCTAACCAAGTGAAATGACCCGGAAGTACGTCAGTGGCAGCCATGTTAAGTGCCGTTCCAATTCTCTAAATGAAAGGAAAGGAGGTTTCAAACTTCCTTTATAACCTCTTTTAGCTTAGGAACCACTGGACCTCCCTTGACGAAAGGAGAGGAGAAAATGCTGCCCCACAGTGCCTTGCGGCCGCAGCATTTGCCGTCACTCAACAGTCGGCCGTTCACGGAAACAACCGATTATGACGGAGAATTATATCATGAAAGTTACGGTGCTTATTAAGCATTTTAAAACGTATGTGGTAAGTTGCCAAAGTGCTTTGTTTTGAACGTTCATCAGTGTTATAATCAAAAGAGAAATATGAACGTTAGCTTTTACTGAAATGATCAAATAAAGTCAACATTTCACTGAGCTGTGTGGGGTTTGTTCAACTATTAAAAGATGTTTGAATGGTGATATACACAGTGATAGATGTTAAGGACTAACGTTTATAATAAATACATTTGTATTGATTTTAAGATCTTTAGTTCATACAATCATACGTATTGGGATCATTTGTATTAATGTGGACCGGAGGGAGAGGGTGACGAGCATAAGTTTCACTTTCTTTTTTTATTTCAATTCCAACTTTGGTCATGAAGAATATGTTTCTCTGTTGTCCACGTTCATAAAGCATAACACAACATCATCAGAGCACGGTGCAGAGTCTCTAGATGAGTTTACAGTAGTCCCTCGTTCTTATTAAACATCCATGTTGTAGTCCGCTGTATAGAAAACTGTAGTTTCCATAGTTTCCCCACAGCAGCAGACGCACATTCATGACGTCCGCTGGCGCATCATAAACACGTCGGATAGTGAAAGTGCATTCGGATTCTCTAAAGTACCGCAGTCTCTTCTCCTAAGTCCTTTTGAATTCTCCTATCCACTATCCCTTAACCCCGTGACGTTTCACTCAGAGGTCAAGGAATAGGAGATAGGGTTAGAATTTAGGAGCTGATTTTTGGATTATCGGAACGCAACCCTGGACCCTAGTCATCCTCTATGGTCGCCATCTTGGCAACCGAGGAGGATCTTTTGATTCAAAGGAAGCGGCCGCTCTGGCAGTTTATCCAATCATCACTGGAATAAATGAATACAAGCCGGCATATATTTTAGTTGGAAACAATTGTAATCCGGTTTCAATTTACCATTAAAAACAGAAGAATAAAAGAGCAGCAAAAGTGTTCCATCATTTGCACAAAGCTATGTGTGATTTGGGACACACTGCCCTGTTGTCATTCATGCACTGAGCAAGTAAGTACATCGTGTACACAGTGTACTACAAAGAAGCCTACCAACAAAAGTATCCAAATTAACTCACTGCACAGGTGCAGCATTTTACTGCAGCTAACCAAACCCAGATTCACTCAAAACAGATCTTAAGAGTAAATGTGTCTCTCAAATATTCCCTCATTAGTGTCATTGCCAGTGGAAGCAGTTTTTTCAAAGTTGAACATCTTACATTCATTTTTTCTCCTCAGAATATACAGATTGTGTTTTATGTCTAAATTACAAGTAAATTGGGCAAAAGAGGAAATGTGGCAGCTATTCTCAGAAGAACTACAAACAGCACTTCGACAGAAGAATGTCTCATAACTTCAGGGAGTCCCTGTCCTTGAGTCCGTTGACATCTGAAGGATTTATTCAGTAAGGATAAATATGTTGCTCCCAACATCAGTCTCTAAATGTGACACATTGGTTAAGAAGAGGTAAGTATATTTCACAGGAGACGTTTTCTCGGCACCAGGAAGTGATTGATGTTCTTAAAAAGGTCAGTGTTCAACTCAAGCCACAACAGAAACAGCTCACTCAAAACAACCTGTCCAAAGAGACTGGAAATATGAATGTAGACAGAAAATACTAACTTCAGTTTACTTTATTTTCCCGACTTTTGTCAAGTCAATGTTTTTGGGCGGTGGTGGCGAAGTCGATAGGGACTTGGCTTGGCAACTGGAAGGTCACCAGTTCAAGTCCCGGCAAGACCAAGTGCTACCGAGGTGTCCCTGAGCAAGGCACCGTTCCCCACACTGCTCCCCGGGCGCCGTTCAAAATGGCTGCACACTGCTCCTAACACTAGGATGGGTCAAATGAGAAGAGAAACAATTTCCCCACGACGGATTAATAAAAGTCCATCTTATCTTATCTTAATATTGACCACAATGGTCTTTCCTGAACAAAGTGCAATAGTTGCCTTGCCTCAACCATTTTGTTGAATAACTGATAATAACTTTGTTCAACATCAACCATCTATAGGTCATTTAAAGCAAAGCATGAGATAAATGCTCATGTTACGAACAAGGTTCAGTAGATCTTCGGAAGAGGTAATACTGATGCAAAACCAGTTTTCCATCATACATTCTTTGTTTTGTTGAGAAAAATAAAATACAATAAATGCATGACTGAATAGGGCTGAAATTGCTTTTGTTTGAGCAGTAGCCTCACCTCAGCAGTTCTCCTGGCATCCCGTCAAGCTAAAATCTCTCTTGATACAAAAATAGTGACAATGATTATGACCGAGACCACATTTGAAATTTTGGGGTGACGCCAGGCTGTGAGATGGCGTTCAACCACCCATCTGGTTGCAGCACCTGGTGTTGGTATGTTCTGTTCGAGTGGGATGCATTAATGTAACCTACAAAGGCAGGATTGTTGCTGCTCATTGGTTGGCCCACCTGCAGCTGCTTTTGGCAGGAGACTATTCTGAGAGTGGCAGTCAGGGGAGATGGCCCCTTCTCCATGTGTTAATTAACCTGGAGGTGAGTGTACAAAGGGGTGTTTTTTGGATGTGTTTCTGATGTGAGGACATTACCAGAATCCAACAAGCTCTACTGTGTAATTGTTTTCTTATGTCAATTATTTGAATATGAAACAGTTGGAAAAGGCAGTTTTGTTGTCACTTTGAATAAGAGACATACAGGTAATTGTATCAAGATGAGTCACTTTGTACAAATGTACTAAAACTGCAAATTATCTAGTGGATAAGCTAATAGTGATTACAAAGAGCCTTAATCATCCAGCCAAAAGCTCTGTGTGCAAGAAAAATCTTATTTTAGATTAACATGTCAGCAATTGATGTTAAAGAGACGGATGTTTCTAAATCCATTAACACTTTGGCAATTAACTCAAGACTCATTACTTTTTCTTTTTATTTGAAAGTATTTATAAAACAGAGCATGTTGACCCAGAAGAAAAATAAAGTATCACACTTTCTTACACTTAAATGCTTCAGAAGCAATTAGCAGAAGGTAATTTTTTAACCTTGAAATTGTAGTTTTTTTATAATGTCATGCCACTCATTGGGTTACAGATTGTGTTGTTAAAAACTGGGAGAAAATTGGGCATTACGTTTGTTTATTTAATGAACAGCTCACCACATTATCCTTTGTACACAATGGTTTGCTTCTGAAAATATTCAGCCCACGTATTGTTCATTTGATCTGATGACATTAAAGCTTGTGTAGGTTCCTATTTTTCATATAGGTTTTCATTGTCATATAGGTCCTAAACTGCATAAGCCCAGTATGTTATTATAATTTCAAACAACATAGAAAATGTCGTGAAGTGATTTAAAAAAATGAATGCTGTCAAAATTATCGCGTTAACGGCGGTAATTAATTAATGAATTAACTGCGTTAAAATATTTAACGCATTTATCGCATGTGCAGAATGGCTCGCCCCATACATCCCACCAGTGGCAGCGCTGGAGTAGGCTACAGCCATACCAAGAAATGGCTTAGCCCCACCATGAAAATGATGTTAAAGTAAGCCAAAATAAAGTCCGCCAACTCGCGCCGAGTAAATTGCACAGACAGCAGTTAGTAATATTGATTTCAGTAGCCACTTGTCTGGAAATACCGAAGATTAGAAACGGTTTTGAAAACTTTTGTCACGTAGTGATCGTCTTCTCGGATAGAACATCTTTGATAATGTCTTCTGGCCAATCAGAATCAAAATAACGGCGTGGTGTTGTTGCAGGAAGTCCTGACGGAGAATACTTTGCAGTGCATCTCTATATACATCGATACAACATTACGTGTAGGGGTGGGCGATATGACGATATATATCGTCGTGACGATATTAGGTCTCCACGATATGCTTTTTCAGAGATATCGTCCTATCGTGATAAAAAAAAAAAAAAAAAAAAAAAAGATTGCGGGAGGGGAAGAGGCTCTCCTTGCGCGGCGCAGGGGGCTATGACAGCGGACGGAGAGCCTGTTCCCCTCCCGCTCCCCCAGCCTCACCTACTGATTTTAATTTCACCATATATCAAGCCCGATCGATTTCACAATGTCAGCGCACCTCTGCTTTCGTTCAGTCCGAGTTGTTTGACACGCTCCCAAAGTCCCCGCCCCCTTTCTTTGCAGCGAGGGAAAATACACTGTTGGCAGTCTGCACACACAGCAATAATGGACGGAGAGTCAGATTCTGATGTAGAAGAATTAGATTTAGTCCCCAAAAAGAACTCTACGTCTGTGGTATGGAAATATTTTGGATATAACACAACAGACACGGAGCAAACAAATGTAATTTTCAAAATGTGCAAAAAAGGAAATTTCAAAGCGACAGATGGCAACACGTCGGGCTTACGAGACCACCTCAAACGCAAGCACCAGAAAGAGCATGCAGAGACTGTAAGAGTGCAAGGTCCCCCGCGTGTGAATGCACAATCTACCGCAGCGACTGCACCAAAACAAACTACCATAGGGCAGGCATTTCATAAAGGGGCTCCGTATGAAATGACTAGCAAACGGTGGAAAGACATAACTGACGCGGTGGCGTTTTATGTTTTTCCCTTCAGTTATGCTAAAGTCTTTTATTACACTTCAAGTCTACTCTAAAGTTTACATTTTAATTGTTTGGCACTGACTTTTCCTCATTGATGTTTTATGTTTTACTTAGTTATGTTTTACCCTCCTTTTCATGTTTATTGATGTTCACTGCTCACTTGTTCATTCAGGGATTCATTTCTGAAATAAAACCCAGCTTGAAATGCTATTTTGGTCTGTTACTCCTTTTTGTTTTAGTTTCTGTTACCTTGTAGGTGCTTGTACTGTTAAGTAACTTGAAAAATAACCATAATAACCGACATGAAAAAATATCGTGATATATATCGTCTATCGTGATACTGCTTGAAAATATCGTGATAACATATTTTTCAATATCGCCCACCCCTAATTACGTGTTGATATAAATCAACACGTAATGAATTAAGACCCCACGGTTTGATGATTGATAGGTGTGTGGGCTGTCTTTCATTTTGACACACAGAACAATGTTATAATAAACATACATACTGCATTTTAAATGGATATATACACCTTCTTTCATTTATCTTTCCATTCCGACAACAATATACATAAAGAAATGGCATATGTTGGACATAGTTCGAATGGTGATTAATCATGATTAATTAATTTTTAAGTTGTGATTAATCTGATTAAAAATTGTAATCGTTTGACAGCCCTAAAAAAATTATATAAATATGCTGCTATTAGTTGTTTATGAAATGAAGCAAGTTATGGCATTCAAAGAAGAACACCGTTTTGATGTCAGTGCTATTGTGGTAGATTAGGAACCTGAAAGGAAGTGCATCTGTTTATTGTTCCACTGCAGGTAGAGATTGTGAGTATAGGAGCTCTGTGGGGAAGAGAGAGTGGGCCGGTGAACAGCGACCGCCACTCTTATTTAAACCCAGGTGGGTCGTTCTCTGAGAAATGTGTACTTAACACAGACGAGTCACGTCCACTTTGTTTTAATGCTAGATACCATGAGAGTCCTTCATAGGGCTACTGTACATCTTTGTAATAAAACGAAGAATTGCTATGTTTATTCAAATATCCTTCTGGGTTAAACGGTAGCATTTCAGCATTATCTGCTGAACTTGAAAGCTCTCTGTAGCAGTAACCTGCTTACTTTTAACTAGGTTCTAAAGCTTATAACTTACAACTTTTTGTTTCTGTACATGTCTTGTTTTTTTCTTGTTGAGAAATATAGATCAATGTGTATGTATGTGTATGTATGTCAATGTGTATAGATCTATAGACTCACATTGGCTGCAATGCTCATATAATTGTGAATTACAGCTGTGTCTAGTGACATTAAGTTTCATGAAAAGATACCATTGGTGTACATGTTCAAATGCAATTTTACTCTAAGTGTTACTTCAAATAAGACAATTATTTATTGATGCCAATATATCAGCTGCAGCATTAATATACACGGCATCAATGAGTAAATACAAATGAATGTTTGCTCTGTTTAAGAGATATCAAAGCTGGGAATTCGACATAACTGCCCAGCAAATTGGGATAGTGGCACTGTGTGAAGTGAGATAATTATGAATGCATTAACGATGGGCATTCGCATGCTCTGAATACCTCAAATGAACTTTGGGTGTCTCAGATTTAAGCAGTCGCTCGCATTAGTTTTTTTGCTGGAACAATTACTTCCTAAATGGCCTCTCCAAACAAGCCATGCAATATTCATCATATTCTTCTGGCTAACATGGCCCTTTGAAATTGCTTGTTTTGTGTCGAGGCACACGAATACTACAGATTATGAAACAAGGACATCATTATTGTCCAAGCTTATTTAGGTTTTTAAGAAACCATACTGCCCTCAGGAAAAGCAAAAGAGGTGCAGCATTTTGTAATCATGGAGAACAGCAAAGGAAATTCAGCGTTTCTGATGAATGGAAATGACTGCAAAGCGAGATAGCTTCATGTTGACTCACCCCCTGCTTTTCACAGCTGGTTTCTGCAGCATTCCTGTGGTTTTCAGGTGTCTGAGTTTAGCAGTTTTGCTTGTTCACATACATTCTTACTTTATACAATCACACACACAGGACCATACTTTAGAGTAAGGCCATACACATGGAGTAATCAGCACCCGAGAGAACACACAACTGCTACATTTCCCCTTTCTGCCTTTTTGTCTGCTCATTATCTCTCTTATTTACTGTACAGTAGTCATAAATGCACCACTGGCAACATTTTGCTAAACTGATAGGAGAGATAGGATTCACATGAGAGAAAGCTTTGAAAAGGAAAGGCTAGCAAGGCAGATGTACTGTATAAAACCAAGGTTAATGTGAGGGTAAAGTAGGAAGACTGTAAAAAAAAACACCTGAATGGGTGAGGAAAAACTAAAGATAAGTATCAACTCTGCAAAAATACTTAATTTGTGTTGAGGCAGAAGTTCTTTAATTCAATTGTTTAAAAAAAATGCATGTGAAATAACATGATAGTTGATCAGAAGGCTAAAAGTCCAGGTTACTTTCCAGCTACTTTAAGAGGAATGTATATATTGACTTATGTGGGTTGACTAACATTATAAACAACATTCCCATTATAGTAACATTTAATGAGTAATAATGTTGGCATTTCTTTAACCACAAATGCCAATTTCCATGTACGAGCATATTTCTAAAATACCAGGGTGTTGAAGATTAGATGAGAACAACTAATTGAACCGTGAAGAACGGTGTATTTTTGTCCGGCAGACAAGTGTATTTAATAGAATAATTGAAAAGGGAAGAAAAGGCTTATTTTCAGCTGCAAGTCTTGATTTCAGCTCTTTTTTCTGGACTCTCCATTCAATTTTAAGAACACAGCGTATACAGAATGGATTATGATTTCATCCATGGAGAATAAATGCATAAGTGGCAAACATATAGATTGCAAAGCAGCTTGTTGGTGATGAATGATGATAGTGAGGCCATCTCACCAACATCCCTCACCTCTGCTGAATGTAGATAGTTCACCAGAGCCCAATGACAGTTTATCAGAGAGACATGTTCAGGTCACAAACCAGAAGGTCCCGCCCCTCCCTCCCAAGCCACAAAACATTACATCACCAACATGGAACACCGCTTGAAGAACTGTCATCCTACAGGACTGACTCCAGAGTTAAGGGCCCAATGTAGTATATTTTACCTTCTTTGGATGATGGTATCGAGCATTTTTCCTATGCATTTTCCATTGACAAACAGTATCCGTTTTAGCACTTGTTTGTTGTACCAGATGATTCACACTATTTTTCAATTTATTGTCTAAATTGAAAAATCTCAACAACAATATGTTTTTGCAGATAGCATTTTGTACAAACGTTCATGGGACTAAAAAATAAACCCTACGACTTTGTTTCTAGACCATCTCTAAGATGACTTTTTGGTTTTGAATAAAAGTAAAAGATAAAAGTTCAGTGAAATGCAATCGCCAAAGCCCCATTGATTGGTGCCAATCTTCTTCACCTTCTCCTGTTGTTTCCCAGATGTTTCCATTTTAAAACATAACATGCTTAGGTAGCAGAGTTAGCAGGGGAGCCCTAAAAGTGGAGAGATGATTTCCCTATCCTGATGAGTGACCCTGAGCCACATGTTATCAAATATCACTTTTCACCTTGGAAACAGCAGTTGACAAAACTGTCTCGCTACAGGGCCCTCTCTGTAGCTATTATTTGTCTCTTTTGTCATGGTATTATGTTTCAAATTATATGTTTCTCTCTGAGCTTCTCTTGACCATGGAAACAGCAGTTAAAGCAAACATATATATATTTTTAATGTTATTGTGTGTGCTTTTATTACATGTACAACACTTTGGCTCAACCAAAAATCGTTTTTGAATGTGCTTTATAAATAAAACTTGATTTGATGTTTCCCACAAGTTACATTTTTAGTCTTTCCTGGCCTTCATTAAAAAGAAGCAGTTGCCGTCACCTTACAGTCGCTGCCGCTTGACTGCTCCTGCAGACGAGGGAATGATTAATATGCAGCTTGTGGGCCGCTAGTTTGCAAACAATCTTGACATCAACCAATCATTACTTAGATGGATTATTTCCCTTGACGCACTTTGAACAGATTATTATTATGATGGCAGACATCCCTCCTGCTATAATTCTCATCTAAACAAAGTTCTTCAATATCACCTGGCCTGCTTGAGACGTGCTCTGATCCTGCACTCATTTTATATGAGATTGTCCATAAATAATATATAGTCAGTTTATAAATAAACATTTCATTGAGTTTATAAATACTATTTCAATGCACTTCTTCCACTTGTGTAAAGGGTTTGGAACTTCATCAGTTTTTTAAAGTAGAGTCAATTCAACTTGCCAGGAGGTAAGTGTGTTTTTCGACTGCCAGAATTGCACTAACACAGCCCAGTTTGTGTCAACTTCCATCTAGTTCACTTATTGCCAATTGTGTTGTCAGTGATGTCTTAATTGACACAGAATGCTAACAAATGTTACCATAAGTTTACTGTGTGAAGTTTCCAAAACTATCGAGTCATTAAAAAGGCTGATGTTATAGAATATAAGATTTTAAAACTCAATTTGCATTAGTGTTGTTGATGTTACAGTTGTCTTCAGCAATTCAACCTTTTCAAAGATGGTTGTCTTGCTGCAAAACAACATAAAGTGCTCCTACATTCTTGTTAAGTTACTGAACAGGTGAATGGCTACAGAAATCCATCTGAATGGTTTAATGTGTTTGAATGCCCATGGTTTAAAAATGCAGATAGATTTTTTTCAGCAAAACTCCAGCTTGGACCTTTTTTTGTATCTTAGTTATTGGACAAAGACGAGTGTGAATAGAAAAGCACAGCATCACCCGTGGAACAGACCCAGAGCCTCGCACTGTGGGAGGCGAGAGTGAACAACAATGCTGCCTTTCTGCTCTCCAAAGACAATTTGGCTCTGTGTCCAATTGGCTTCTGCTCTGGCCATCCATCCTTTCCTGAGTACAGAGCCCTCATCCAAGAAGTGTTGTCAACATAATGGTTCAAATATAGAGCCACTTCAGAAGGAATTCAGCATTTTAGTTTTTTTTTACCAGGTCCTTTTGCCAACCAGGTGTGGTGCAGCGGGGTTTGAAAGAAAATGTGTTACAGAATTCAATGTTGCACTGTGAAATATATAAAAAAGATTAAATGTGTAAATGTTTCGTTCAAAAGGCAGGCAGTTAATTCTGAAAAGCAGCAGCATATTTTAATCAGAATACCTTTATATGCGCCCACACAAACAAATCCAGACAAAATAGATATATACATGATAAACTAAAATGCATTCATCAAGCATTCAATTACACTTATTATAAAATGCCTCACTACAGTTTTACTTGTTTCTGTTGTGCAACACTTAACTAGGATACATTATTTCTTAATATAATTTGCATAGCAAAAATACTTGCTAATAGAAATTGTCCTCAGATGTGCATGACAGTATGGAAACAAGCTAGTGAGGTTTGTGACCCACTACCATGAATCTGGTGACAACCTCCACTGAGACTGGAATAAAGTGGACAATGAATGACTGAACACACGCTTGAGTCACGGCCCAGGGGAGGTGAACCAACCACCTTTCCCCTTCTTGACCTCATACAAGCTGAAGCATGGGTTGTTAACTTAAATGTTATCCCAGGGTCAGACTTTGAATCCTCCGTGTATTTCACAAAGCACTGCATTGAATACAGCTAGTGTGACCTAGTCTAAGGTTTAAATAGGGAAAACATCATGTGGTGCCATGTTATAGTCCAGTCTCTAGATGTGTTTTAACAGGAATGGCATAGGGACATTCAAATATGTCTTTGTGATATGTACAGAAGTTCCAGATCCTGGTAATAATGACTGCTAAAAGGGTTAGTTGAATAGTTACTAAAGCTGGTGAGCCAAAATCTTGCACGTGTCCCTGAGCGTCACCCCGTTTATTAATTGTTCTAAGGTTGTGATGTCTTGTTGACTACATTTGGATTAATTTCATGTCCTCTGATTAATACTTCATAAACCTTTGGGGACATATGTAAGAAGTGGAAGTGGTTTATGGTGCAATAAAGCCCAGGAATGTCATCATCGCCTGCCGACACCAAGGTAAAATGCCCAAAGGGATTCAAGGAATGGACTCAGTGATGTCAAGGTCAGATAGCAATGCTTGTTGTAATAAGCAAAACTCATTTGAAATCAATCCATCAACAGTATAATTGTCCTGCATAATACATATGAGATCTTAACATAGATTTTAAGTACAATCACAGTTAATACAACTGAAAATACACAAAGGCATGTCTCTTTTTTTCTTCGTGCAAGTACTGCAAAGTTTTTGTCACCTTCCTACTTTGCCTACAAGGAGTGCAGAAACGAACCATAACTCTGTTGCAAACTGTCTGCAGGACACTGTACATGTAAGGTAAAAGGAACTTTGCCTACAGCAATGTAAAGACATCTCACTGGCAGCCCATAACATGTCCTCAAATTCCTGACATCCTGGATTCTCATGGGTTACATTGTTAAAAGTGAAAGAAAAAAAACATGTCACCAAAGATCCTGTTACACCATCCTCAGCTGTATTATTAGGGATTCATTTCGTCTTCCTCCTCTTTTGTTTGACCTGGATTATGTTCTGTCTGCAGGCACATACCAGTCTGACGTCTGAAAAGGTAACAGGACTCCGGAACAAACAGCTTTTGTGTCCAAATGTATCTGAGGCCACAATATCATGCATTTTTTTTTGCATTATTATATTTTAATTTTTTAATGTAGAAAATGTGCACTTCAAAATGTATACATTCAAAAAGTACAGACTACTTCATAGTCATATTTTAAACTACAGAGCAACTGTTTGATAATATAATTCATAAACGTACAGACTAATAATAATCTACACTACAATGAAACATAAAAAAGACACACAATTATAAATGTTATCCAACAGAAGGCTTTTGACCGCAGTGCTGTCTCACTTCACATACCTACACTTTTTATTTGGAGGACATAAGGGAGAAAAAGTATGGATACATTCGGTGGGTGAACAGTTTTGTTGAATGCTGGGTTGCGTTCCAATAGTCCATTTAGCTTAAGAACCTTCCTAACCAAGTGAAATGACCCGGAAGTACGTCAGTGGCAGCCATGTTAAGTGCCGTTCCAATTCTCTAAATGAAAGGAAAGGAGGTTTCAAACTTCCTTTATAACCTCTTTTAGCTTAGGAACCACTGGACCTCCCTTGACGAAAGGAGAGGAGAAAATGCTGCCCCACAGTGCCTTGCGGCCGCAGCATTTGCCGTCACTCAACAGTCGGCCGTTCACGGAAACAACCGATTATGACGGAGAAATTATATCATGAAAGTTACGGTGCTTATTAAGCATTTTAAAACGTATGTGGTAAGTTGCCAAAGTGCTTTGTTTTGAACGTTCATCAGTGTTATAATCAAAAAGAGAAATATGAACGTTAGCTTTTACTGAAATGATCAAATAAAGTCAACATTTCACTGAGCTGTGTGGGGTTTGTTCAACTATTAAAAGATGTTTGAATGGTGATATACACAGTGATAGATGTTAAGGACTAACGTTTATAATAAATACATTTGTATTGATTTTAAGATCTTTAGTTCATACAATCATACGTATTGGGATCATTTGTATTAATGTGGACCGGAGGGAGAGGGTGACGAGCATAAGTTTCACTTTCTTTTTTTATTTCAATTCCAACTTTGGTCATGAAGAATATGTTTCTCTGTTGTCCACGTTCATAAAGCATAACACAACATCATCAGAGCACGGTGCAGAGTCTCTAGATGAGTTTACAGTAGTCCCTCGTTCTTATTAAACATCCATGTTGTAGTCCGCTGTATAGAAAACTGTAGTTTCCATAGTTTCCCCACAGCAGCAGACGCACATTCATGACGTCCGCTGGCGCATCATAAACACGTCGGATAGTGAAAGTGCATTCGGATTCTCTAAAGTACCGCAGTCTCTTCTCCTAAGTCCTTTTGAATTCTCCTATCCACTATCCCTTAACCCCGTGACGTTTCACTCAGAGGTCAAGGAATAGGAGATAGGGTTAGAATTTAGGAGCTGATTTTTGGATTATCGGAACGCAACCCTGGACCCTAGTCATCCTCTATGGTCGCCATCTTGGCAACCGAGGAGGATCTTTTGATTCAAAGGAAGCGGCCGCTCTGGCAGTTTATCCAATCATCACTGGAATAAATGAATACAAGCCGGCATATATTTTAGTTGGAAACAATTGTAATCCGGTTTCAATTTACCATTAAAAACAGAAGAATAAAAGAGCAGCAAAAGTGTTCCATCATTTGCACAAAGCTATGTGTGATTTGGGACACACTGCCCTGTTGTCATTCATGCACTGAGCAAGTAAGTACATCGTGTACACAGTGTACTACAAAGAAGCCTACCAACAAAAGTATCCAAATTAACTCACTGCACAGGTGCAGCATTTTACTGCAGCTAACCAAACCCAGATTCACTCAAAACAGATCTTAAGAGTAAATGTGTCTCTCAAATATTCCCTCATTAGTGTCATTGCCAGTGGAAGCAGTTTTTTCAAAGTTGAACATCTTACATTCATTTTTTCTCCTCAGAATATACAGATTGTGTTTTATGTCTAAATTACAAGTAAATTGGGCAAAAGAGGAAATGTGGCAGCTATTCTCAGAAGAACTACAAACAGCACTTCGACAGAAGAATGTCTCATAACTTCAGGGAGTCCCTGTCCTTGAGTCCGTTGACATCTGAAGGATTTATTCAGTAAGGATAAATATGTTGCTCCCAACATCAGTCTCTAAATGTGACACATTGGTTAAGAAGAGGTAAGTATATTTCACAGGAGACGTTTTCTCGGCACCAGGAAGTGATTGATGTTCTTAAAAAGGTCAGTGTTCAACTCAAGCCACAACAGAAACAGCTCACTCAAAACAACCTGTCCAAAGAGACTGGAAATATGAATGTAGACAGAAAATACTAACTTCAGTTTACTTTATTTTCCCGACTTTTGTCAAGTCAATGTTTTTGGGCGGTGGTGGCGAAGTCGATAGGGACTTGGCTTGGCAACTGGAAGGTCACCAGTTCAAGTCCCGGCAAGACCAAGTGCTACCGAGGTGTCCCTGAGCAAGGCACCGTTCCCCACACTGCTCCCCGGGCGCCGTTCAAAATGGCTGCACACTGCTCCTAACACTAGGATGGGTCAAATGAGAAGAGAAACAATTTCCCCACGACGGATTAATAAAAGTCCATCTTATCTTATCTTAATATTTGACCACAATGGTCTTTCCTGAACAAAGTGCAATAGTTGCCTTGCCTCAACCATTTTGTTGAATAACTGATAATAACTTTGTTCAACATCAACCATCTATAGGTCATTTAAAGCAAAGCATGAGATAAATGCTCATGTTACGATTGCAAAAATATTTTCACCAAAAACATCAGATTCATAGAAAAAAGATTGATAGATTGGAGTTGCAGCAATCTTTGACTCAAGTTTACTTATCAATACTAAACCAAAATTAAATGATACTTCTTTTGAAAGCCTCGTTTTTAGTCTTACGCATCCGACCTGGAAAACTTTGCAGCCAATCTTATTTGTTACAGTGTATCGTGCACCAGGTCCTTATTCAGAATTCTTATTAGAATTCTCTGAGTTTTTATCAACTTTGGTTCTTAAAACAGACAAAGTAATTATCATAGGTGACTTTAATATTCATGTTGATGATGATAAAAATAGCCTTACTGTTGCATTTAACTCTATATTAGATTCTGTTGGTTTCTGTCAGAGTGTAAATAAACCAACCCACTGCTATAATCACACTCTCGACCTTGTTCTGACTTATGGTATTGAAATTGAGCAACTATTAGTCGAACCGCATAATCCTGCTTTATCCGACCATTTCTTAGTAACTTTTGAAGTACTGTTACTAGACTACAAAGCATTAGTCAAAAGCTGTTAGTGCTATAGCCACATTTAAGGAAGAGATTCCACCAATACTTAACTCGATAGCATGTCTGCATGTAGGGGAGGAAACTTATACAAAATGTACACCACCCCAAATTGATCATGTTGTTGATAGTGCTATAGATGCGCTGCGAATAAAATTAGACTCTGTTGCTCCTTTGAAAAAGAAGAAAATAAAACAACATAGATTAGCTCCATGGCATAATGCCGAAACCCGCAAAATAAAGCAAAAGTCTAGACAACTTGAAAGGATATGGCGTTCCACTAAACTTGAAGAATCTCGTTTAATTTGGCATATTACTCTCAATGAATATAAGAAAGCACTGCGTAAAGCGAGAGCAGCCTAATACTCTTCATTAATAGATGAGAATAAGAATAATGCAAGATTTCTTTTCAGCACTGTAGCCAGGCTGACAGAGAGCCACAGCTCGATTGAGCCTTATTCCCATAGCACTTAGTAGTAATGATTTTATGTGCTTTTTTAACGATAAAATTGTTACTCTTAGAAACAAAATGAATGACCTCTTGCCTTTGACCAGTATAGTGTTATCAACAGCTCCCGGAAACGTAAGTTCTAATATTACACTAGATAGGAAACTAGAATGCTTTTCAGCCATAAGCCTTGAACAATTAAATTCAATGATTCTCTCTTCTAAACCATCAACGTGCATGTTAGACCCAATTCCAACTAAGCTGTTGAAGGAAGTTTTTCCATTAATTAGCACTTCTTTATTAAATATTATGAATATGTCTTTATTATCAGGCTATGTTCCACAATCATTCAAAATAGCAGTGATAAAACCGCTTCTTAAAAAGCACAACCTCGATCCAGAGGTTTTAGCCAACTATAGACCTATTTCTAATCTTCCGTTCCTCTCAAAAATTCTTGAGAAAGCGGGTCGCAAAACAGTTGTGTGATTACTTAAAAAACAATGATTTATTTGAAGACTTTCAGTCTGGCTTTAGAACACATCATAGCACAGAGACAGCTCTGGTTAAAGTCACAAATGATATTCTAATAGCCTCAGACAAGGGACTTGTCTCTATTCTTGTTTTGCTCGATCTCAGTGCTGCATTTGATACTATCGACCATGATATCCTATTGCAAAGAGCACTTAGTTGGCATACAGGGAACTGCTTTAGGCTGGTTTAGGTCCTATCTATCTGAACGCTCTCAGTTTGTACGTGTTAACGATGAATCTTCCACGCAAACCAAAGTTAGCCATGGAGTGCCACAGGGCTCAGTGCTCGGACCTATTTTGTTCACATTATATATGCTTCCGTTAGGCAATATTATAAGGAATCATTCTGTAAACTTTCATTGTTATGCGGATGATACTCAACTATATTTATCAATCAATCCTGATGAAATTAATCATCTAAATAAAATTCAAGACTGCCTTAAGGACTTAAAAACGTGGATGACCTTAAACTTTTTGATGTTAAACACGACCAAAACTGAAGTTATTGTACTTGGCCCGAAGAATCTACGAAACAAATTATCTAAAGATATACTAACTATGGATGGCATTAATTTGGCCTCCAGTGAGACTGTAAGGAATCTTGGTGTTATATTTGATCAGGATTTATCCTTTAACGCCCACATAAAATCAATTTCAAGGACCGCCTACTTCCATCTACGTAACATTGCAAAAATCAGGCATATCTTGCCTCAAAACGATGCAGAGAAACTAGTCCATGCATTTGTTACTTCTAGGCTGGATTATTGTAACTCTTTATTATCAGGGAGTACCAAGAAGTCAATCAAGTCGCTTCAGCTGATTCAAAATGTTGCGGCTCGTGTACTAACCAGAGTTAGGAAAAGGGACCACATTACTCCTGTTCTGGCTGCCTTACACTGGCTCCCTATAGAACACAGGATAGAATTTAAAATTCTTCTTCTCGCCTACAAAGCCCTTAATGGGCAGGCGCCATCTTACCTTAAAGAACTCATTATACCCTACTGTCCTACTAGGGCATTGCGTTCCAAGAATGCAGGGTTGTTGGTTGTTCCTAGAATCTCTAAAAGTACAATGGGAGCCAGAGCCTTTTCTTATCAAGCTCCACATTGGTGGAATCAGCTTCCAGTTTGTGTTCGGGCGGCAGACACCCTATCCGTTTTTAAGAGTGCGCTTAAGACCTTCCTTTTTGATAAAGCTTATAGTTAGGGCTGATTAGATTCAGCCCCTAGTTTTGCTGATATAGGCTTAGTTTGTCGGGGGTCATCTTACTTCTTCCTTCTCTCTGTCTATACCTGTGTACTCTCATGTTCCGATTAACCCAGCTTCCCCAAATGTCTTTCTTTTGGTGTCTATATACGCTGGGATCCGGAGTCATGGATGATCCTGCGGTCCTGTGTCCTGGATCGCGAGCGCTGGATCTTGAGTCGTGGCTGTGGTCCTGGATCATAAGTCCTGGATGGATATCCTCGTGGATTCGTCTTCCTATTATACACACATGCATTTCCAAACATCTGGACTACCTATGTTGCAAATGTATTATCTTTTCAATTTACACACGGCATCTATTGCACGTCTGTCCGTCCTGGGAGAGGGATCCCTCCTCTGTGGCTCTCCCTGAGGTTTCTCCCATTTTTCCTTTTAAACTGGGTTTTCTTTGGAAGTTTTTCCTTGTACGATGTGAGGGTCTAAGGACAGAGGGTGTCGTATTGTCATACTGATATTCTGTACACACTGTGAAGACCACTGAGACAAATGTAACATTTGTGATATTGGGCTATATAAATAAACATTGATTGATTGATAGGAAAAAGGAGTGGGGCCATTTAAGCCTATTATCCCACCAACCCTAATCCGTGTTGTGTATGTTGCTTTAAAGAAAACCACAGATAATTTACAAAGTTAATCTACAAATGGTATGTTTGTGTCTAATATTCACTATTTTGATATAAATAAGTTTTCCAAAGAATCAAACCTGCAAGCTAGGCTTCAGGAAAATATTTGTGTGACTAGTTCTTCACTTTTGTAACCTTTTCAAGCATAAATGCATTCATGCAGAAACACACACTGGCTAGTATGGTCCATTTGGCACATGTTTCTTTCCTGTGTGGGGGAAATGAAGTTGAAGGGGGATTTGTCCACTGAGAGCTGGCTTACTATATGCAGAGGAGAAGGAGGAGGAGGAGGAGGAGGCAGAGTATGGCCATATACCACACCGCAGCCCGCGGCACTAAAGCACAGAAAGAAGCCGTTTCCATCACCATATCCATCTGCGGAGGAGACAAATGAACTGCAGTTTTATAGCTTATCCTGCTGAGCTGGAACCTAAGAATGTGCTCGAGGTTTTTAGAGAACCAATTGGAAGGAAATATGGTGAGGTAAATGCTGACTTGAAGGAAACTAAATACAAAATACTAAACAAACTTTGCTCAATAAAGAATGGTTGGCTAGTTAAAAGGCTATAATGTCTTTATGAGAAAACAGTGAGCAAGTTATTTTACTGTGATGTTCAGAGAGGCATTTGGATTCAAGCCGAGATTACAGATAAAGGAGTATGTGAAGCAGGTGACCTACATGAAGCTGTTCCAAGCAGCTGCTTTAATATATTCCATTTACCTCACCACATTTACATTGTGTAATGCTTTTAATCTGGCAACAACCACATTTTTATAACATTGCCAACCATACCATGAGGTTAAGTACGCTACAAAGACCAAATGCTGGCTTCTCTTCACTGGTTACCTGTTCAGTCATTATTCTAAGATGATGGCTGCTTTTAAAACATGATCTTGTGGCCCGAAGCTATATTTTTTTAATTCTCTTTGAGCCGGAGTACAGCTTCAGATCCTCAGCTCAGCTTTAAACTAACAGTGTTGAAAGGCTTAGAACAAGTTGACTAAGTAGCATACGATTGGATCGCAAAAATAGTATCGTATAACACATGAGGCCCTTTTAGAGTAAGTAAAGAGGCTCCATTATGATTTTGGGGTTTTGCCTGTTATATAGGTATAAAGTTTCTCTCCAACACACTCAGGAAGCAGGAAAACGCCTGGATTGGACTCCTTTGTTTACTTCAGTAACAGAATGACATCACTTTGTTACACTCGTGCGTCTATTGGCTAGTGCTCCATACATTGTACATTATAGGCTAAGGGATGGGATATTTGTAAGCGGTTGACCAATCACAACAGAGCTGGCCAGCTAACCAATCAGAGCAGACTGGGCTCTGGTTTCAGACAGAGGGTGAAAAGAGGTGCTGCAGCATCATGAACCTGAAAATGAGCATCATACAGTATGTCCTCTTTAAAAACATGGTAACACAAAAAGGTTTGGGTAACGCATGGAAAAGTTAGTTCGATCAAATAGCCTCAGAAGGTGAAAGCTCCTGTTCACTGTTAGAGGTTTAATATAAAAGTAAATAAATAATGCTGTGTTCATTTTTCCACCTTGATAGAGTCTCCTCAGGATTGTGTTTGTGTGACAGATTAATTAATATCTTCCTCCCTCCCATAACATTGTTGCGTCCTGTTAAATTAGGATAACCTGCAGCTTAACAATATGTATTTGTACATGATCTGTGTCCCAATTCAATTGTTATCGGTCCATTTTTGGGCTTCTGTTGATTAATGCCAACTTTAATATCCTAATAAAACAGTACACAATGTTAGACAATGCAACGCTCAAAATAAAGAATCTTTTTTAACGTATACTACTGACTCCATAACAGCACAGAGTGTATACAATTTACATCCTGCAATGCTCCTATAGCTCTGCTGACTTGGGGTAATTGTCATGGTAGACCTGCGCAGAAGACTAATCAGCTAAAATAAAAAAACACAATACACAATAAATCCACCAGTATGAAAAAAACAAAACATTTTGTTATTGACTTGAGACCAAAATATGTCTAACTACACTACTTTCATGGCAATCCTCATGCACAACCTTGTTAAGTTAAAAAAGGACAAGTACAAATCTATCAATCCAATATAAATGCATCTCAGACAGTCATGTAAATCCTTTGCCAACATAATATACTACACTGAGTTTTTGAACAATAAAGCAGGTAAACGTGTCATAGTAGAGGCACACAATACAAATATGAACCTGAAAATGAGCATCATACAGTATGTCCACTTTAAAAACATGGTAACACAAAAAGTTTGGGTAAAAGCATGGAAAAGTTAGTTTGATCAAATAGCCTCAGAAGGTTGCAAATGGCTCAGCTTTTCAGAAGTTGTACAAAATCTGAGATAAATATTTTCATAGAACAATTAGAAAGTGCTTTACTCAGTAAAGTATAATTCTTATAGAATACATATATATTGAAGCTCATAGCTAATATGCAAAATAGTTTACATTTCTGAATATTCGTTCAAAAATGAATTATTCAATGGGTTTTAATCATGACAAAGTGCTGAACTCATCTGTGTAAAGTTGTGTGTTTGTGTGCAACAAAATGTTCCTGTTGGCACGATACCAACCAGCGGAGAGTAAATCTTTGCAGAGGTTCTTGGCTCACCTTGGTGGTGCTAACTGCACACCTGCAGAGCATAGATTAAACCTGAATTATCTGAGGAGCGAGCCTCTGCTGCTGACTCTCCTTCCCTAATCTCAGTTTTCATCTGTGGCTTGTTATTGCTGTTTTTCTCCTACTGAAGGAGCCACTTCAGGACTCGGTGTCTCGGAACACCTTGGATGTGGATGGCATGTTAACTGTTCTTACTTTTGTGTTACAACTGAAACTGCATTACAGAAAAACAGATTATTATTAACTACATACATGTCTGTGCACCTCCACATGATAGGGTGTTTTTATATGTTTTGTTGCAGACTCTAAATGGTTTGATGCAACACTGCTCACTAAACATGAACACAGCTAAAGAAAAACTTTAAACTAAAGGTCACAGCGCTGATAAAACTGAATGCTTTAAATGTTATCCGTACAAAGACTCAAGACAAGAAAATGAGAAATGAAACCAGACAGTGATTATAAAACTCACTGGATACCTGATGATAGACAAGCAGCATTGCTTTTCATTTCAAACCTTTATTTATACAGGTAAATCCCATTGAGATCATTGATCTCTTTTTCAAGGGAGACCTGCTCAAGTAGTTCCACATGAAACATGAAAACAAATAGAACAACAAAAGGACATCATACAAAAAAAGGACATCATACAACAAAAGGACATCATACACAAAAGGACATCATACAACAAAAGGACATCATACAACAAAAGGATATCATACAGTTTATTGTGATGAGTGAAACATCTACCTCTTCTCAACATGATTTATATAAATTAAAAGTTATCTTATCCTCAAATAAAATAATGCTAATCCAAGGAATTACCTTTGAGCAACTTACACTGTGATAGTATGTGTAACAAGCAGCAAACACCAGGGTTCATAATGAAAACGATGCAAAGATAATTGAAGCACGAATAAAGTTCAGGCACATAACAGTTACTGGAATGGGTGAATGGATATTCAGTAGCTATATAAAGAGGTTGAGAAATGTCACATTAAAATGCTAGTGACTGATCATTAGACCCAACGCTTGTGAGGAAACTGTTCCGTGAAGCTGATACAGAACAGATAACAAAATCAGTTTTGGAAAACTGCCATTTCGAGGTCACCTCAAGACATCTGATTGTTCACAAAGGAAGCCTTTGGGACTCAAGGCTTTTGTTTAAAAGCAGTTCAGCCATTCAGTCTGCAACTGGCAGGCAGGACAAAATCAAACAGTGAATCAGCATCAAAGAGTGCAGTAAAACTCAGGCAAGGGATTTCAGGCAGAGAACAGGAAACAGGAAACAGAATTGGCTACACTACTAAAGGTACTAAAGAAAACATTGATTACCAGGCAGAGACAGAGCAGTTCACTATATTCAGCGTACTGAGGATGGGAGCAGCTGGGCAGGCGGAGAACTCTGTCACTGCAGGAGCAGCTAGTAGACAGGTGAGGAACAGCAGTGTCTCAGAGACTTCACTTGCGCTAGGGAAATTAGCTATTGGAAAAAGCACAAGTGTTTCCAATAACATTAGCAATGGCTTTGTTCTAGTCAAGTTTCCCAGTTAGCCATGACAGTGACTGTGGGCCAGCTTACACCATATTAGGACCCTGAAACTAAAGCAGCCTAATGTAACTAATCATTGATTTTATAATTAACATCAGTACAATATATTTTGTTTGGTATCATGTCTAGCCGTTTCCTGAAAGGTTTGTTGGACACTTTGGGTTTTCTCATGCAAATTAGCAACACAGATGGGAATTGAGTTTGCTGCATTTTAAAGATTACATCTAGCCATTTCGAGGAATACTGCCAACGTGATTGAGCTCTCTGTGGGAGTTTCAACCAAATAATGTAAACAAGGCAATTGTGGCTTCTTCAGTTTATAATTATGTACATAGACTCTTTGTAACAAACAATGGAAATGTTTAAAGAAGTTACAGTGACTCTGATCAATAAAAGTAAAGTGTGATACAGCCTGACAGCCGTCTCGTCCCTAGTGCTGGTCTCCTGCTGCAGTGTGGAACATCAGGGGGAAGGGCAGAGAGATCTGCAATAGGTTGTAAATGCAGCAGTCTTTGTGACCACACAACCACCTCTTAGAAGAACAATAACACGACCAGACTACAAAAGAAAGCCAACTGTATCACAGATTACTTATCCCGCCATAGACACAGTCCGTTTGCACTCCTCCCCTCTGGAAGAAGAAAAAAAAAAGCACAAAAAACAGGTTGAAAAACAGCTTCAATCCAAGAGCTGTAACCTCTGTTCACCCCCATTGCTGAGGACTGACTGCTGTGAGCAATTACCCAACTGATCCAAGACACACAACACTTTACTCTATTATTGGACTTATTTACTTTCACCACTGAAGGACTGCTAAACTGATTTTCATTGTTCTAAACACAATAACAATACTCACCTAAAACATGTCTGATTGGATCAGTTGTTTTAGATTGGAACACTGCAATCGATGAGCTGGAAATAACTTGAAAGAAATAGCAGATATAGGCCTCAACTCTGTAGTCAGACGTTATCCTTCACTTGCAGTGTGGCATAAAATGAGCATGTAAATGTGGCGCAGGGTTTACTACATATCTGCAATCCATGATAGGCGGCTCATTTTATGTTAAGTCACGTTCACTTTTTATGTCAAGCCATCTGTCTAAGACCGATACATCCCTATCTGAATGACTTTCAGAAGGGAAATGCAACCATATAAGAGGGTCATGCAATAGACAGGTTACATCTTGTCAACACAACAATGTTCCCCAAGGGGTTTTATCCTAGACCAACCCAGTCTATCTTTTGTTTATATATCCCTTGTGGTGTTCCCCTATCAATCAAGCCATTAAATTATCTCTGCTTGAGGATGCGTAAAAAAGGTAGGTTGGTTAGAATGAGACCGTGCCTCTCTAAATAATCCCCCCACCTCTCAAGTGCAATGGAGCATTTGAAGACACAGCAGGGAGCTGCTGGCCATAATATGAGGATTTCAGTTGGCAGTCAGGTGTGAAGTGTCTGACTGACAGAGGGGTCACCTGAAACTGCAGGGAACCAATATCCCTGCCCAGTTGTTCACTAAACACAGCAGGGGGGGGAGACAGCTGCAACAACCACCAGGAAAAGAAAGGGTGAGTAGAGAGAAGAGGAAGTCACTGATCATCAAGGTGTTAAACACATGTGTAGGATTTTCTTTGATATCAAAGGAGAAATGACAGAAAATAATGAAGTATTTTAGATGTTCTTTTTCTTTCAGAGGACATGCATCACAAAAATAGGAGAACCGTATATTATATTTACTATGATAGTACACATTGTGTAGTTAGCAGTCTATTTAGGATATCTTCTCATCATTATAAAATGTTTTTGTAATGACCACATTCATCAAAATCTCTTCATCAATAACAACCACATCGTCCACACCACACGTACAAGATCTTAACAGCATTTCATGATTTACTACATCCATTAGTTGCGTGTTGTACACACAACAGAGCTCAGTAATTCAGTTTTCAGTTCTTCATCTTTTTACTAGAAACCAGATTTATTACTTAAGGGTTCAGTGGAGGAAGCATAGCGTATTTTCTTCTATACGCAATAGAAATCAATGCATTTTAAAATAGAGCTCTGTATACGTGTATGCGTACCTCTGATAAAGGACAGTTATTCTGCCATGTCCATGAACAGCCTGTTCAGGAGCCATTTAGAGGGAGAATGTTGTAATGAGTCATTTATCAGCCCTGAAGGCTCCTCAGACAAATGAATGTGATTTTGGGACCCCACTGACACAAGAAGCTCTCGCAGCCTTTTCTCGCTACAGGAAACACATCCAGAAAGGATGTTCAGCCTCTGTTCTTTGCTCCTCTTCTCCAAAACAAACCACAGCACTGCATTCTCCTCCTAATTATAAGGTAGAAAGGATCAAATGGATGATGACAAATTAATCTCCTAACGGCTGTCGCTGGACATAGAGCGCCTTTGGTGGAGCCTCCCTGCTGCAAGCATTCCAGCTGTTAACAAGCTTCAAGACATGTTTTTTTTAGTAGCCACCATTTTCATCCAGAGCTCATGAAGAAGAAGGGTTTTTGCTCAATAGTGTGCAAGCTACCAATGTATTAGACACATACATTGGGATGTATATTAGTTTGTTAATTACATTGTAAAGTGATGGTTTGAATGTATTTAACCCAAAAACAAAGCAACAACAACAACAACAATGCACTGTCCAACTTTGATATACATATATTTCTTGCTGACATATGACACATGGTAAATTGGTCGTTCTTTAATCTCTGCCCTTATAGTTCCTCTAATTATGATAAATGGTGGGAATTATTTCTAAAAACAATCGTACCTTGATTTAAGACAGTAGTTAACAAAGGAAGAGCATCTATGTTACCAGGGTCTTATGTTCATAAGCTCAATATCCTCTTAATATGACTCATTAAGGAAGTATCAAAGGGTTTTATATTTTCTGCAATACTTATTTGCCCCCTGGGTCAATACATGTTTCCCTTGATATGGTGTGTCACAATCAACAAACCAATAGCTGATGGTATACTTTGAAAACCTCCACCTATAGATTTACTGGCAATACTTTAGACATTGATATCCCCAAAGTAGCTTCATACATTTCAACTGTGAACATAGCCCCTTATCAATCTCTTACAATGAGGACCATGGGAACATAGGGATGAGCACCCTAACCTAACGGGCTTATTAAGCTAACGTTACTCCCTGAGTTTGTTGAAAATGTATCTCTTGCTGAGATTTCAAAGATCCCAGCCAACTAAAAAAAACGTAGTCTTCACTTTCAACATTCCAAAAGACGATTTAACGATGTGTTTGAGACTGTACTGTTGTCTAAGGATAGAAGGTGTCGTTTTTCTCATACTGATATTCTGAACAATCTGTGCTGTTGTATTTGCTGTAAAGTGTCCCTACTGTAGGCTATTTTTATTTTATGTACAGCACTTTGGCTCTACCAAAAATCGTTTATAAATGTGCTATATAAATAAAACTTGATTTGATTTGATTTATCTCCGACGTAATAAATGGACCAAAATGCTATAAAGAGCAGAACCGAGCCGATAACAATATCCTGATATCCTCAAGAAACAGCTTTCACAGGGTAGGGCAAAAGGGCTATTTTGAATCAGACAGTTATTATATTTAACCAAAGAAAATGGTTAGCTAATAAAAGGCAGCTTGGCATTGAAAGTGAAAATGAAAGTGATTTAGGATAATAGTGAAGATAGTTAGCTAGTTAACAGGGCATGCTACCATTTGCAACAATGTGAAACATTTACAAGGGAAAACCAGGATAAATAAAGGGACACACATTGAAGGACTGACCACAGGAAGAGACATTGTGCACAAAGTGAAATGGAACAATGAGAAAGAGGCAGGTATATATACACACAGAGAGCTAATTACTGAAACAAGACACAGCTGAATTGGGAAGGCAAAAACACAAGGCCAGCACAGTGATTGGACACAAGTGGATCAAATCAGGAAGTCAGGGAGGGGCAAAGACAGGAAGTGAAACAAGACATAAATAAAATAAATAAAACGGGAAACAGAACAAAATAAAGCTAAATACAGCACCAATCGATTACAATTATTCCAGATTAGGAAAATAATTAACAACCTCAATGAATAACCCAAATAAGATAACAAAACTTAAACGTGGCCCTATTTCTCCTAGCTTGTCTGATCATTCTTTCACACACAGTGACGTCGGAGCTACCCACAATGCAACACGCGCCATATATATATATATATAAATACGCCATTTTCCTGGAGGTGCAAATATCTTGGAAGCTAACGTAGCCAGGCAGAGCGCACTAGGTTTTTTTTCTGAATTAACGACCGAAGAAATCGCTGCATGTCTTCGGATTACATCTCTGGACTTGAGGGGTGTGCTCTAGGTCGTTACCAGCGTAAACTAGAGCTGTGTGGGTTGTCGGATTGCCCTTACAGACTGCCTGCAGATGTATGGAAAAACGACAGTGGCCTTCGTTGATTTTGGCTGCATCTACGTCTAATTTCTGGAAACACCAGGTGAATACCCCACTTGTCACAATAATATTATCATGCCATTGCATATATGTGGTATTTTAGAGTTGACTAGATATTGATTAAGGCAATAGACTATGATATTCAGTACAGGAAGCTTAGCAACACCTAGACGGTGTACGGCTGCTTGCACCTCGCGTAAAACAACGGATACCGGAAGTACGGTGTCGCCCTCGGCCCAATACCCGTATGTGTGTGTGAAAGAATATTGCATGCTTCAAAGAAGAAGATTTGCCCACACACTCAGGACGGCTCCCATACTGTTTTAGCTCTAATCCGATTTCATATTTCTGCCTGTGACCATGTTGAGGATCAAACTCCCAAATCTCACCCTCCACGCTGACAGCCCTGTGGTGGATACCATGATCTCTGCGGGATTGAACACTGCCCCTCTTCTCCGAGGAGGTGTTCAGAGAAAATATGACCTTTTCTGACATCTTCTGCTGACCAGGCAATAACTGGAATTCTGCCAGGATGATTTTTATCAGGAATTGATATCACTGACAATGTACAAGGGGGGTTTACATTTTTTTTAAGGCTTATACCAAATAGATATTTTTTTGAATGTCATAAAATGATAAAGGCAGCAGGGGGAAATCAGGCACACGTTGATTTGTTTCACAACACGTCTGTGGTGCTAGTGTGCACAGACACTCACTGAGGCTGTAGATATAACGTTTTGCAGGGCTGAAGAATCTGTCAACTCTGCTTACAGGTGAATCATTTAATACTTTCCCCATCAGCTGACAGATGATAATTGAATGCAACCTCAGCGAACACATTTTCACTTCACATTGTTCAAGTTACTGATTAATTACTTGGGCTGACCTTGAACCGAGACTCACTCCAGTTATTCAGTATATTCCTAACGTAGTAAATACTGTGTGTTGTTGATAATAGGCTACAACCAGTTGACCTACTGATCTAATATTTACCTTATTCCTCTGATGTAACTAAAGGACACACAGAGTCCACCTTACTGCCGCACATGAGGAAACTTGTTGGGTGAGAGAGGACTTTCCTGATGATTAGCTTATATATTTAGTGTACCTGTGAATAGATTAACCCGAACCAGATCCTATTAAATCCTCTTTGGATCCCCCACTTTGTGGATTTGCTGGTGAAGAACGGTGGACACAGGCCTCAGATGCATCAGCTGATCGGGCTTATGGGAGGTAATCAGGGCTGAGCTTGGCACTGAGCTCCCAATCCATTTGTTTAGCAAGATCTGCACCTGTCGCTCTCTCGCTTCTGACAAACTGAATATAAACAATGTACAACTCAACTACATTCTGCAAAAATAATTACAAAAAACTCTTTATTGAAATAGATCAATCAACAGACAGCTTAAATATTGTTAAGCCGCAAGCAAAGGGTTTGTTAAGGACAAACTATTTAATATTTGGTAAAGTTTTCATTAAAGTTTGCAGTGATAATCTTGTTTAATAAAAAAATACCTAATATCTGGAAGATTCACCGAGGAGCAATTGGTGTCCAAAAGCAATGTGTACCTTCTCATGAAAACAGGCACATGCATGTTGACTTTAAAAGAGAAAATGTTTTCAGGTCTTTCTAAAATTAACTTTATCATGTTGTCATCCTCGTTGAAAACCCACCGTATGCTCCCACCTCTTGCGATGCTGGCTTATTTTCCTTACAGGGCAGATTCAATCACTGTCTCCATCTTGAGTCCTGACTTTGGATGAAACTGTACCGCTAGCATTTTGCCAAACATGTATTGTCAGCCAAACAGCTTTATCAGTGTCTCGGTTCTTTTACATGTATTTTTCTTTTACTGCACTTACACAATTAAATCAATTTTCCTTCTTACATCAAGTGATTACAAAGGTTTGTCCATAGTTGTTTCAATATCAAGTCAATGTCAAAAACAGTTATTAAATTGCTCAAGAAGCTTTAATACTGTTTTGTCGGTTGTGCTTCCATTATAAATACAAAGGAGCTTTATTTTCCGCCCAGTATGTATACCAGAGTGATTGAATTACCTGTTTAATTGCAGTCGTCTTTCCATTTTGTGCTGATGTTTTGACGTGGTTTGACAAGGCTTATTGCACATGGAAAGAAAGATAATCACCTTTAAAGTGTGATTGAGTGTGACAACTTGTGCACAGGGATCAAAACTAAATGCCAGCTTTATGCCGGGTGTGAGGTAAACATTAGCAGTGACTATACAGACCATACTGAAGCTGGTACGTCTTTAATCAATGATGAATATCTGACAAATGTGGTTTTCTGTCCTAATTTAAAACGGTGTTACCGACACTTATGAGGACGCTTCAGTACGTTTCAGAAAAAAAGAATAAAAATGACTTGAAATAATGACTATAAAGAAACTAAAGGCTTTCTGCAGAGTTTCTTTGATCTCTCTGCTTATAACAAGTGTACTAATACCGAACAGCTGGAGGAAAATGACAAATTAACTGCTCAGGGAAACCCTGCTGCTTTCAGAGTCTCTCTCTGATTGCATGGAGGCTCGACAAAGCAGTGGTCTCTGTTCAGCACTGAGAGGACTTCTAAAGCCTGATTAATGTATCGGCAGGCTACAAGAGAAATTGATTGCATTCAATAGGATTGTAGTCATCAGCAATTTACGAAAACATTGACAACTGTGATTCATTAACACAGATTAAAGATTATTTGAAGAGGTAAGTTGATTGAGCTGTTATGTGGTAGCATTTTAAATGATCTTATGGATAAGAGCTAATTATTAACCCCGTTACAAAAGTAAACTGACCAAAGATTTGAATGCTGGTTTTAAGTTATCTTTGCTGAATTAAAGGCAATATATACCTACAGTACCTTTGTTCAGTCTTGTTAACAAACTCAAATGATTGAAAAATAACTGACTATATTCTGATTAAATGAAACCTAATTTGTGCTGTTATTTATGGTCTGTCTTTTTTTTAGAAAGGTTTTTTTTTGTGCAATTTTCTTTCATTGTATTTACATTCTGTAATTACTTCTCTATATTGAAGTTTTATTGTAAGCAGTGCAATTCCCACTCTACATTACATTCAAATTGCCTTCACCAGCATGAGGGATTCAGAGATAACAATGCATGCATCTCATTGTTATCACCTTTACTGTTTGATGTTCACTTTCATTACATGATGTCAGAAATGTACAGAGCTATTGCTAATGCCATATGAAGATTTTCTAATGCTGCTGCCTCACATTGAAGACTTTACCTGGCAAAGGACATGGTGGTTTTGTGAAACAAGCAGAGAAAAATGCATGTATTTGTGACTTGGATTAGTGACGACCTTGACAGTGATCTGAGCTGATAAAAGAGAGTTTGCTATGAAACCACACGTGTTGTAGCGAACGTTTTTGTCATGCAGCACTGAGATCTTAAGGATTACAACTTTAAAGAAACATTTTATTCAAACCAAGATTGAAAAAAGCCGTTAGCTACAGATAGCGAGATACACATGTTTAGATGTATTGTGTGATAACTGTTTGACCTCACAAAGATCTTTGCTTGCTTGTGGGCCATACGTCACTGGATCAGTAAATAGAGACAGAAATAACCCGTGGAAACCACTGAACCACTTGACCAGCTCACTGGGGCCAAGATAAGTCGTATAATCACAGGCTAATAATGCCTTAATCTGCACGATTAGTATAACACATGTTAATCTTTTAACATACAACGCTTTTATACTCATATTCAACCCCAAATTACATTTAATCTGTGATAGGAAGTTAAACCTACACATGAGATCTTAAATGTTTACCAAAAAAATGTATTACCAACATACTAATATGTAAAATGTGTTTGCCGGAGTGACATAATATTGTGATAAAACCCTGATAAACATCAGCAGCCATTTCATATTCGAGAGCTGTTTTAAAGATTGACAATAATTGTTTTTATGATTCAAAAAGGATCATTATAATGTTTTGAATTATAGTTTAACCTTAAGAACACTTCTGCACTGTTATGACATCTCAGTGTAATTTTCTGTTTATCACAGATGTTGTATCAATCTACTCTGCTTGTCGAGCCGACACACTCAACACTGGGAGCATTTTTTATTTTATGTTCAGTAAAACTTTTTTATTTTCTTAAGATAATACAGTTTATTGATGAATAGTCTAATTTATTTCTAACACCACATGAGTGTTAGTGATTGTTTGTATTCGTGAAATTGTTAAAGAAATACATATTTTGACGGTTTTGAAAACAGACAAAACTGTCTGAAAGTGTTAAAAAAAACTGTTGGTGTAGATTAATACTAACATGGTGTTAAATTATCATGGGCAGTTGTTTCTCATACAATCAGTTCACTTCCATCTCCTCCCAAATCATTCACCAGTCTGTTCATTTCCCTCTCCGCCTCATTTATCACATTGCTGTCAAATATGCATGATTTCCCAACACTTATCGGGCCTGTGAATATTTTCAGTATCACAGCCCCAGTGACTCCAGCAATTACAAAGTTGTGAAGGTGTTGTTTTGGAAATGTCTGTAATTCTGTTAACTGTAATGCATCAAGTCAGCTACAAATAGACTTGAAGATGACAATGTCCTTTGTACAAGACATATGTATAATTTCCCATAAAAAAACAGCACTGCATATTATATCAAGTAAAGTGTGGATGCTCCTTAGGTCTGCTCTCAGATGCAAATCTGTTATTTTCTTGTGGTTCCTTTTTCTGATTCTATTTTGGTCTTGGCCGATGGTCACGAGAACCGAGGCCAATGTGTTTTCAAAGAAAAGTTATAGCAGTAACTAGTTGAGAAGGTGAGAGAATTTTTCGTGTGTTTGTGTGCGTGCTAGAAGATGATTGTTTGCGATACAAAAGAGATGACACAGAAGCTGCTTGACTCCCTCTGGCAACATTCATGTTTTATCTCCTTTACCAGTGTTGTCTGATCCTGCATGGCGATGATCATAGATGCTCGAGAGCAGATAAGCTTATTTTATTTATTAAATGTTTTCCTTGTGTGTTATGCAATCTGATTGCCCCATTTCTTATAATACATAGATATAGCTATATTATATAAACTCATATAACTATGCTGAAGTGCCAACACTGCAGTTCATCAAATGTCCACTTTAGGCTGGCTCCAGCAGAGTTCATCTCCACTGATCCCCATGTGAAAATGCCCAGCTTTACAGCAGAAATAAACCTGACCACAGTTACAAAATCATAATTGTATTTCTATATCTACTAAAATGAAACATTTGGGAGATGTCGTTGAACACATAGGTGAACCCTGCGATGCATTATTTTGATCAATAATTAAAGTTGGACATAACAATACTGCACATTGAGGACGTCGAGGGGTTATACATTGAGGCGATTGGTCAAAAACTAACATGACACCTGAGGTTTCTCTTCAGTTCTTTCTCTCTCATAGGAGAAGGTGGAGCTGTGCCATCACAACAGATTGATTGCTTTAGTATGGTTTTTAGTAGTCCATATATTGTGGTATAGACAAATTGTTTAGCTTCAGCTTTAGTTATTTACGAATGATCAAAGTATCAACAGAAAGCATAATTCATGAATAAAAAGGTTCAAGCTTAAATAAACGGTATCTTTCAACACTGTTTATTTTAGAACGGTCACTGCAAGAAAACATGTTATTGGTTTATGTTACATAATGTGCATTTGGATTGGTTTCTGATAAGCTTTGCTTTCACTTGCCATTTTAAATTAACATGATAACATGCTTTGTCAGCTCTGCCAGGAACACAACAAGCACACTTACAAGTGTTAGTTTTCTGAATGAACACATTGGACAGTTACCACACTTAATAAAAATGTCTTGTCTACAGAGACGCACTAAAAAAGAAAAGTGGGCAACTCTGGGTACTTGTTTCAATCTCTGATTCCAGAGCGAATTGGATAATATAGGCTCATACAGCTACAGTATAATGAAAGCAAGAAAAGTGTACTTAAACGGTATTCATGAGAAGTTTGAAAAAGCTACTATTTGCATTTGAATGGCCTTAGTGAAGAGCTCAAGTGTACCAGGGTCAAAAACGCATACAAGTTTGGTTTCAAAGGGTTGAAATCTACACTATCAAGGCATAGCACAATCGTTTTTGACATTATAGATTGATTGTAATGAGCCATTATAAAGTTATTCACGCAATAAATGTTTTTGGTAGGCCAACCCTAGAAGTTAGTGTTACAATAGCACGCTGTATTTTGGATTATAGCTGAAAATAAGCTCTGGCGCTAATAAATGTTTATGATTCTTAAATGTTTTTACAACACAACAATGTTTATAATATAACACAACAATCCTCACAAATGAACACCCCTTTTCTGAGATGTGCTGCAATTGCTCTAAGAAGTGATAACCAAATGTTACGCTATACATATAATACAGTACATTTGTATAACTCACATTTCCACAACTAATCCAAAGGCGAACTAGAGATTGTCGTAATGGCCACAGTATTGACATTTAGCCTCTTGTTAGCAGCCTTTGCTTTTGCTAAGCCATTTCCTGCAGCACTCTATTAAATTAATTAAATTATTAATTATAAATGACATTAAACCCTGGAGATACAGTCACCATATGGTTACTGCCGGCAAACTGTAATTTCACTTTTAGATTGTTAATGAATACATGAAGTCATAATTATCACACTTACATCACTTCATAACTTACAAGTCCTGGCTATTTAATTCTGCATGTTTAATAATTGTTTTACTACATTATAACCTGTTCAGTAAACAGTTTATGTATATACTGAGAAAAAATGTTGTCTCCCAAGCATGGTTTTGTTATTAAGGCGGAATCTCCCGAGCACACATTATATTTTATTAATGATTCACTTACACTTGAGTCAAAATGATCAGCTGTTTGTTATATAGAGTTCAGTGGTGATGAATGAGGCATGTCAATTATAGGAACATTTCCAACCTTTCTATTAGGTCGACATGTCAGCATATATTACTGTTTCAGTTTGACGCTCTCAGTTCCTTTACTGAGATATTCCCATGTGGTTTTACGCTCTTGAGTCTTCAGACAGGCATTCATCTGGATCGGTTCCTCAAATACTATTTCATAATGGCTCCAATGATCAAAAGACAAACATTGTATTGTTTGGTCTGAGTCCCTGATGTGGTATTTTGTCGGCAAAACCCTGTCCTCACATTTGATTTTGTTTTGTATACAGCTTTAGTTCTTGGTTTTAGTTGCAGAGCGTTAACAAGCTTGATCTGCCGTATGGTTATAAAACAGTTAGAAGTCCAAACATTTTTTTATCTGGATTGTAGTTTGAGTCATTCCCGTTGTTTTTAACTCCTAACTAATTACATTCATTGCCATAAGTCTGGGAGGTGATGCTTTGATGGTTTGGGAAAATTGTTCCCTTCAAGCTGAACAGCTATCTCCCAGCAAAGCATACAGTCATATTTTTTTAGAAACATATTTAGAGAGTATTTGGACTGGTCCCTCGTGAGCATCTGTGTTTCTCAGCCTTCAGAGAGACTCCGCGGTGGATCATCCATCATTCCTAAGAGGACAAGTCAGTGTGAAGAGCTGCCAGAAGACTCCTGCACACACGCCCTTTGTGTTTGAGTGAATTGTGTAGTCTTCTGTTTTGAGCTGGTTAGCACATGTAGAGTCCGGACACATTGGGGAAAGCTGTTTCAATGATCCCAATGTTTAGAAAGGTTTAGAAAATCTGAGTATTAAATCAATGTAAGGCTGTGTTTTCTGCTCCAAGCAATCAGTCACCGGGATTCGTCAGGCCAAGCAGATTCTGAAGATGCTCTTTCTGTTTCCCCATTTCAGCTAATGAGCATTCAAGTATAGACAAATACACTTCTGTCAACCATCAATTAAAGATTTGCAATCCTTGTTTGACTTTAGTTCAGATCAGATGACTGGTATTGTGATCGATTAAGCTACTCCACTGGCATGGCTGAAATTGTAGTATTCAGTCGTCACACTTTTTGGACAGTTCAGTCAGATTTGTAAAATGAATGGATCTTTTCAGTTTCTATGCCTACATAAATAAATATGTCTGACTGAGACTAATTGAAAGTTATTTTAATAAACCTCTGATGTAGAAAATATATTCACATCAAATTATGTTCATTTCTCTAGATAAGTGTACCTTTTACAGTTCTTTATGCTGAAGGAAAATAAAACGTTTTATACACAAAGAATAACTTGGCATAATGACAGATATTGTGGGATGCATATATGAATACATTATGATTAAAAGATACATACAACTCAAAGGGCCTTTTATGAAGCTCGGAATTAAATGTTCACAGCTACATTAGGAATACTGTGATAGGATTCTTCAACAATCCATTATTGTACAAAGGACAATACTGAATTTTCTAATTGAGCCCACAATGCAGCCTAACCTAATGTGGAGAAAAGAAAAAAGGAAATTATGTTGGACAGAGAGGATATGGATTAGTCTTGTAAGTCCCCCTTTTAATTACAGAGAATCAAGACAATGGAAGCAGACTGAACAGTGACATGTGTCAATGGAAGGGAGGATTCTCCCATCTTCATTTGGACTATTACTGAGTTCCATTAGAAAATAAATACCACATTGATCCATGATAAAGTCCTTGAATAACAGAATGCAAATCACTGTCGAGAAGGAGGAAACTCAGTGATTACAGTAAAAGCTTTTTCCCCTAGAATCAGAAAGTTGTTTTCTACTCAACCAGACAATGGCGGAGAAGTTGATTGTTGTGTTTAACAAAAGTATGTTTTAACTGTTATTATTTTGTACAAAGAAAGAAGAAAGAAGGAAATATTTGTATTAATCCCAGTGGGGATTTCACTCTGGTGTTATATTACACACATCCTTTTTTTATAAATAGTGTTCACACATGCTCAAACATTAGTGTGCCCATGCTTTAGTGGAGAAGGGCTGACAGTCGTTCGGTGTCCGGAAACGTTGGGGATTCAGTGCCCTGCTCAAGGGTTGTTTTTTGGTCCGATCAGGAGTTAAACCTTCCGTTTCAGAGCACTACAGATACAGTACGTCCCTACAGATAAAGCTACTGCCGCCCCGAATGTGATGTTAGACCAAGTCTTAGGTCTTACGTTTTTTAATCAAAAGGCCACACTCATAGGCTTAAGCCAGGCCTGCCATCATAGAGTGAGATGTGACAAAATACTAATGGGTAGAGTTGGGTACTTTCTAAGGCATCAACAATGTTGCAATCGGCTGTACACACAAACAATTGAAGAAATGTTTGACATCACAAATATTATAATTGAGCACACTAAAATACTGCTGTACCATTTTCAGGTTAATTCAAGATAGCAAACACGTTGATGAGTCACAAAGGTAAAAATAAGACGTATTCAAACATTGAAGATGAATTAAAACAGATAGCTGAGCACTATTTCTAAAAGCCAATATCATACTTTTAGAAGAAAAGGATCTGGATACCATATTTGAAAACCTTGTGTTAATCTGTTCCTGTGTGAGAACTGTTTTAACTTCACAAGGATGAGTTACTCTTCAGCAGAGTTGGGTGTAACGCGTTACTTTGTAACGCGTTACTGTAATAATATTACTTTGTCGGTAACGGAGTAGTGTAACGCGCTACTTTTATAATCCAGTAATCACACTACAGTTACTAACATTGCCCCGACACGCGTTACTTCGTTACTTTCTAAAATCAGTCATAATCAAACCTCAACAAACACCTGCAAAGAACACATGCTAGGTGAAGCTAACGCACATAGCTGTTGTTTATTTATATCACACACACACACACACACACACACACACACACACACACACACACACACACACACACACACACACACACACACACACACACACACACACACACGTAGTTCTTCTTCTCTGTTTTCCGGTTGTTGCTTGTTTTGAATGACGAATACACACTACCGCTGCCTGCTGGTAAGGAGAGTTATTGCCACTCACGCATGCGCAGTTCGTAGGTGCTCGGCTGAAGTCTGGCTCCAGTGCAACACATGGCCAACACGCAGGAGAACACGCTGACGCAACAGCGTGAGCAGAGATAGACTGCGCAAAATATACGGATAGCAGGAGACAGAGGACAGCCACGGTCAGATAACAGGAGACAGAGGACAGCCACGGTCAGATAGCAGGAGACAGAGGACAGCCACGGTTAGATAGCAGGAGACAGAGGACAGCCATGGTCAGATAGGAAAACATTCAGGAGCTATCTGGATCAGTCTTATGCGACAATGGAAACTGAACTAAAGAGAACATTTGAAACTTTAGCAGTCTGCGTGATCTGCCTGTAGGGAGGGGCGGGCCGGCCCTGCGAGTAAAGTAACGAGTAAAGTAACGAGTAAAGTAACGAATTACTTTATGTAGATAGTAACGAAGTAGTGTAATATATTACTTTTTTTTAAAGTAATATGTAATATGTAATATATTACTTTTTTTTAGTAACGACCCCATCTCTGCTCTTCAGTAAATGAAAACTGCTATAATATGTACACATTGCCAAAAATCTATAAACAAACTGCCTCTCTCTCTCACACACACACACACACACACACACACACACACACACACACACACACACACACACACACACACACACACACACACACACACACACACACACACACACACACACACACACAGACATATCCCCTCCCTCTCCCTTGTGGCTTTTAGATGCCACAACATTTTAATCTTAAAATAGTTTACCGTGAATAAGTGCACCTGTGGTTGGCAGTGGTCTGTGCAAGAGAGTGATGACATGTTAAACACATCATTATGCCACAAGCAAATCAAGTGGAGACATTGCAATCGCATGCTTTTCATACACCCTGCGGATCCCGCTGGCTGTGACAAATACTTTGTAGTCGAACGATTTATAGATCCAATATTAATAATTTATGCTTTGCTGAAACTGGTAAACACATATACACAAACATACACATCAACATTGTCGGAGGGGTGCCAGTATTGCAAACGTAGTGAAAGAGCCGGATGTGTTTATTTTGAAAAGTTGAATGCATGCATCAATTAGTCAATCAACTGGTAATTTAGTGAAATTACCAACAATCATTGTATTAACTGTTGATCAAACAGCGACTCTTAAACATTTTAAATACAAGTATGTGGTTGCTACTTACTTTTTACTCCGTTCTGTGCAGTTACAATCATTAACAATGTTTTATTTGATTACCAATACATAATTATCACCAAATTAGGCTTAAACGTAGGGCATTTCATTGTATTTTCTAATCATTAGAAGCTTCCTGGGAAGACAGCTTCCTGAGAAGACGGCTTTGGATGTTCCCCTGTCGTAAAAAATAATTTGTATTCAATCAGAAAAAGCATTTTATGCTCCTCTAAAAAAAAAAACCATCTTTCCAGTCTAATTTTGAGAAGTCCAGAATCACCTTGGAAGTGACACCGTCTCCTTTTGGAGGCTAATTCGGGAAATGTGCTAGTATATCTTGCATAGCTTGTATATCTCAGCATAGCTTCTTAAGTAAATTGCAGTTACCCTTCGCATACAGTAAAGGCTGTAGGTCCATTCGTGCTCACACAAGGCTGCCTCATTCACATATTCACACATTTGCTGTCTTTTGCACTCTGCACTGTAACACTAATGACTGATTTATAGCTCATTCATTATTACCTAGATGGTAAAATAAAAATGGAGGACATGGAAGATATGTTTGCTTTTAATATAATAAGTGATGTGTCACATGACAAGTTCATACCGTATACTGTGAATAAGTTGTCATCTCAGATGGAAAAACAAAACAGCTGTTTGTCACAGTCTACTTTCTGATTCACAGATGCTGCTAAGATGTTTAAAAAAACATTTCAGGACGTCTGTCGACTTGTGGTTGAGGTGGAGTTATAGAGCTGAGTAACTGACATGTTTGCACATTGAATTGAATCCCAGTGGAACAGCTAATGTGATGATGATGGATGCACTTCATTAATAATTTCTGCGTCTTTCCGTGTGGTGCTGGCATATTTTATGCAATACAGGCTTTGAATTCACTCAAAGCTGCAGTTCTTGCTGGTGTAGGCTAGGATAAAGCTCCCCCTCCCATTGCACACACACAAAAACACACAATCCCTTTTTCTGCTGATCAAGAAGCAAGTCTTCCTGATTAAAAACAGAACGATTGTCATTAAATAAAACTTTTAAAGTGATTGCTTTGACATTTGCAGAGAAGAGGTCTATCATTACTGTGTGAAACCTTTCTTTTTTCTTTTAGTTAACTCTCTCTTTGTGTCTCTATAGTGCTGTAAAGCAGAAAGAGTCAGCTTTTAATTTAAGACTTTATATTAGAGGCATTTTATGAGACTTTTCAGAAAGATAAACTAAGTTAACTAACAACAGTTGACCACAAATACCAATCAACTGCATTATCTCCACTGAGTGTAGTCATGTAGATACTGCAAACTATTTTACATGGTCATTTATCATTCAGTAGGAAGACCTTTATTTTAAATCCCAAAAGTCCTGGCGTTGGCTTTGTAATCCATGTAATGCATGAAATATGTGTTCACTGCCCCTGCGAGATGGAGTTCATGACTTTATGAGCTGTTCAGGAGCACTCATGAAACATTCATGAACAACTCATTATATGTTCACTTGTCATGTTCATGAACCAAAATTCTTAAAATGCTCATGAACCATTTTAAAGAGCAGTTCATGAAATGTTTATGAACATTGTTCATTCATATAAAGTTCCTGTTTTGCTCATGACAGACTTTTATGAGCAATTTATGAACTTTTCATGATCCAGCCAATCACAACATTATAATTAAAACCCCAAAAAGTGTGCATGAGTATTTCATGAACTTTTCATGACTATGAGCATTTCATGCATTTTGGATGATTGTGGCAAGTTCAGAATATTTTGGAATATTCATGAGCATTTTATGAACTTTTGATGATCAGTGTGATGTTTTTAAAGACCTCTTGAATATTCATCTACTATTTGAACATGTCTTTCTTTTTTAAAACTTTTAATCTTAAAACAAAACAATAGTGAATTTGAAACTGAACATTATCTGTATTTATTTTGGTGACATTCATATCATTTTATGGTTTATCTGTACTGTTTGAGAAGCAGTACGAGTAAGTAGCGCCAAGGTGGAACCTTTGGCAGGTGAGCGGTGACATCTGGGTTACCTTAGGGGGGACACTTCCGCCCCCTCCTCAGAAGCAATCCAGACGATCAACCGGATCCTGTGTATAATTATTGCTGCTCCACTTTTCTGTTTTCTACAGGTCAGTACATAATGAAAATGATCGATGTTAACTTGTGTGAATTAGATATGATGTTGGAGATGTTTAGGAGAGTGTGTCAGAAGGTTTTGAGCATGTTTGACATAGTAACGGTATTTTAAAAATACTAAACTGTCGGCAACAATAGATGCCATTTTCGCGGGCTTCAGCCGCACCTGGGTAAATGTGACCTGAGCGAAGGCTCGCAGGCAGGTTAGCTGCTGTGCACGGGTAATATGTTTTGTTTACCTGAGTGCAGTCTTGCAGGCACATTGCCTTGTTTTTTGTTTATTAACATTGACAGTGTATTTTTGTGATCTCCATAATATGTTATATTTGGTAAAGATAGATATATTGATAGAAAGTATTATTTGATAGCGTTATGTGTTTATAGATAACAACCTGTCCTTCACTGCAAACATAGCTGCTACAACCCGCTGCTGCAGATACACGCTTTACAACATCAGGAGGATGCGTCCCCAGCTGACCCAGAAAGCGACGCAGGTTCTGGCCCAGGCTCTCATCATCTCACGCCTAGACTACTGCAGCTCCCTCCTGGCTGGTCTACCTGTATGTGCCATCCGACCTGCAGCTCATCCAGAATGCAGCGGCTCGTCTGGTCTTCAACCTTCCTAAATTCTCCCACACCACGCCGCTCCTCCGCTCCCTCCACTGGCTTCCGGTAACTGCTAGAATCCACTTCAAGACAATGGTACTTGCGTACCATGCTGCGAATGGATCTGGCCCTTCCTACATCCAGGACATGGTTAATCGTACACCCCAGCACGTGCACTCCGCTCTGCATCAGCCAAACGGCTCGCTGCGAAGGGGACCCAAGTTCCCATCAGCAAAAACACGTGGGTTTGCTATCCTGGCTCCAAAATGGAGGAATGAGCTCCCCATTGACATCAGGACAGCAGATAGCTTACACACCTTCCGGCGCAGACTGAAAACTCATCTCTTTCGACTCCACCTCGAGCAATAGAACTATTAACAAAGCACTTATGGACTGGCTTACCTAAAGCCAGTTGAGTAGCACTTGAAATGTTTTTGCTCTATGAAACCTGATGTACTTATATGATTCTGTTTTCTTCAAGTTTGTATTTTGTTGGTCGAACGCACTTATTGTAAGTCGCTTTGGATAAAGCGTCAGCTAAATGCAATGTAATGTAATAATTTATATTGACTATGTTGAATTTCTCCTTGAGATACAGTAATTGACTGTGACAGACAGATAACTTAAATGGAGAAATGTGATGTTTGTAAAGTTCAGCTATTTGAATGTAACTGTGTACTTTGAATTTTGAATAAGAAGCATTCCAGACGATCAACCGGATCCTGTGTATAATTATTGCTGCTGCACTTTTCTGTTTTCTACAGAAATCATTTATTGTTGCTGTGGTACCCAAGCTTTTGGGACCCGTAAAACAAAAGATGTTGTGCAGCTGAGTGTCAAGAACTGCTTCAAATAGTGATAGGATTAATTGTAGTGCTCCACCTGTATACATGTATGTTTGTTTGTTTGTTTGTTAATTTGAGTAAAGTTCCATTGTGATTGACATAATTGTTGTTTTCTATGGTTGCCAATTGACCCACAGTCAGTGGTTCATGAACAGTTCATGTACAGTTCATAGCCAGCCATTGAATTATATTCAGTGACTGGGTATGAACTGTTCATGAATGGTTCATGAAGTTGTTATGAACAGTTCTTGAAATGTTCTTGGTTGAAAACTGAATATCCCTACACACTCACTGAAAACTCCATTTCATGAATTGTTCATGAACCATTCCAGCACATGAGTTTCATGAGTAGTTCATTAACTGCCCTAGTGCCATTTAATGTTCATGTCACTTTCATGAACAGTTCATAGCCAGCCATTGAATTATATTCAGTGACTGGGTATGAACTGTTCATGAACGGTTCATGAAGTTGTTATGAACAGTTCTTGATATGTTCATGAACAATTCTTGAAATGTTCTTGGTTGAATATCCCTACACACTCACTGAAAACTCCATTTCATGAATTGTTCATGAACCTGCCTAAAACCATATTCCATGAATTGTTCATGAACCATTCCAGCACAGGAGTTTCATGAGTAGTTCATGAACTGCCCTAGTGCCATTTAATGTTCATGTCACTTTCATGAACAGTTCATCAACTTTGTTATGAGCTGTTTATGAGCTGTTTATGAGCTGTTCATGAATATGGTTCACTAATATTTCATGACAAGTTCATGAACAGTTCACTATCATCTCACTGGGGTGACTACGTCATTACTACATTACATTATTAAATTGCATTTAGCTGACGCTTTTATCCAAAGCGACTTACAATAGTATGTACATTCGACCAGGAAGACACAACCTTGAAGAAAACAGAATCATAAAGTACATCAGGTTTCATAGAGCCAAGTATTTCAAGTGCTACTCAACTGGCTTTAGATAAGCCAGTCCTTTATTAGTATATAAGTGCTTTGTTAGCAGTTCTTTGTTAGTAATTCTATCGCTCGAAGTGGAGTCGAAAGAGATGAGTTTTCAGTCTGCGCCGGAAGGTGTGTAAGCTTTCTGCCGTCCTGATGTCAATGGGGAGCTCATTCCACCATTTTGGAGCCAGGATAGCAAACCCACGTGTTTTTGCTGATGGGAACTTGGGTCCCCCTCGCAGCGAGGGTGCAGCGAGCCGTTTGGCTGATGCAGAGCGTAGAGCACGCGCTGGGGTGTACGGTTTAACCATGTCCTGGATGTAGGAAGGGCCAGATCCATTTGCAGCATGGTACGCAAGTACCATTGTCTTGAAGTGGATTCTAGCAGTTACCGGAAGCCAGCGGAGGGAGCGGAGGAGCGGCGTGGTGTGGGACAATTTAGGAAGGTTGAAGACCAGACGAGCCGCTGCATTCTGAATGAGCTGCAGAGGTCGGATGGCACATGCAGGTAGACCAGTTGTACTACTGTACAACCTAATTAAGATTTCTACGTCGAAGCATTTTAGACCTTTGGTTAATCTACTTTGTTGAACAAATTATAAATGTATATACATGAAACAAGTTGACAGTTATAAGCATGCTCACTGTCATCAACATGATGACTCCAACTGAGTGCTTTAACAATGTTACAAATGTACGTAAGCCCCTCTACTTGTTAACTTGTTAATTATTTTTATTTTGTATTTGTACACGAGGAGCAAAAAGCGCTTGTGTACGTTTGAAGTATCTCTGCTGCTGAATTTCTTTAAGCAAATATATTTCATTTTTCTTATTCTCTCTGTCTGTCTCTATCGGTGTCAACAGTATGAGTCTGTCAGTCTGAAGAAACAAACAGAATACTTTAGCGGATGTGTCAGCCCAGCTCACTTTGAAGTTGTACATGGTTGTAATCATAATAGTTTGAAATGTCTCCCGGACGGCCACTCTATTCATTTTTGTATCCCTTTTGTGTATTTGAGAAAGTGGTACTCCTTAGTATTAGTGATTACTTCCACGTAGCACAGTGGACTGAGGCTCTCACAATAGAGGGATATAATATCATTCTGTACATTAAGTCAGATCTCCATTCATTATAATAATCGGTGGCCGGTCCATTACTCCTAATTATATCAATCATCACCCGTAGATCTGAAATGGCATATTACACCCCGCTGGGAGCCTTTATGGCTCGGTATTCATCAGAGACAAATTGAGATTCAAAGCACTTGAAGCTCAAACTCAAATCACATTTCCTGCATCTCTTTTTCTGCACAGTCGGCTGAAATATGTCAGCCCGCTATATAAGTTTTAAATGGTTGTTATCATCTTGTCGTGTCTGCCACATGGCTGCTCTGTTCCTTTAAATACTTTCCTCATAGGTAATTGTCCTCGTCCTTGACAATATAATTTACACCTCTAACACAATGAAAAAATCTGCAATAATTTAATGAGGTTGTCCAAAGACCACTGCACACATTTCTATTATTCATACTGCCCCCGCTTCTACATACTGCTCAAGGAACATATGTAGACAGAGGAGGTGATGCAAGTCCTTCATAATGTTTAAATGAGTAATGAAACTAGAATATATTTGTAAAATGGTATAAAAAGAAAATTGTAGGAAAAAATTAACATCCGTTCTGTCAATATGTCAACCAAATGTTATAAAAAAGTGTTTTACTTTGCTAATACCGTAGCTGTCATCTTGTGTTTTGTGTTGCAGGAACAATCTTAAAAAAAAAACATGACATTTTTTTAACACACATGCGAGCAAACCTGCCAGTGCATAGCAGGGTGGACATGTTGCTGATGAGACCATCAACACTGGCCAGGTTACAGTATGTATTGACAATGGGAATGATCCGTACATCTTGGATAAATATGTAGTTAAAGAAACTTGATGTAGGGTATGGAGCAATGTTGGTGGGTACATTTCTATAGTTATAGTTAACTGCTCGCATGTTAGTCTGCCAGAATAATGCTAGTACTAGCCATACTACTGGTATAGGTATCACCAAGCATTTACTTGATGTGGATTATTTCACTTCAACAAATCCCAGTTTAAAAGCAACTAAATCATTTTCATTAATTTTGAAAAATGTGAAAATGAACAATGGCTAATGTTCCATTATTTAAAGATTAAGACACTAGGTGTTACATTGTATTAGCTGAATGCCCTTTATCAAATGCTACCAACACCCGAACGTTCTGAACAAGGCTTTACAAAGCATTTGTCAGGGGATTTATCATCCAGTTTTCTTTCTACACAAAACATCATTTCAAAAGATGTCTTCTGTGCTGGTTGTAAGGCTCAAGGCTGTACCCAGAGATGGGGTCGTTACTAAAAAAAAGTAATATATTACATATTACATATTACTTTTAAAAAAAGTAATATATTACACTACTTCGTTACTATCTACATAAAGTAATTCGTTACTTTACTCGTTACTTTACTCGTTACTTTACTCGTTACTTTACTCGTTACTTTACTCGCAGGGCCGGCCCGCCCCTCCCTACAGGCAGATCACGCAGACTGCTAAAGTTTCAAATGTTCTCTTTAGTTCAGTTTCCATTGTCGCATAAGACTGATCCAGATAGCTCCTGAATGTTTTCCTATCTGACCATGGCTGTCCTCTGTCTCCTGCTATCTAACCGTGGCTGTCCTCTGTCTCCTGCTATCTGACCGTGGCTGTCCTCTGTCTCCTGCTATCTAACCGTGGCTGTCCTCTGTCTCCTGCTATCTGACCGTGGCTGTCCTCTGTCTCCTGTTATCTGACCGTGGCTGTCCTCTGTCTCCTGCTATCCGTATATTTTGCGCAGTCTATCTCTGCTCACGCTGTTGCGTCAGCGTGTTCTCCTGCGTGTTGGCCATGTGTTGCACTGGAGCCAGACTTCAGCCGAGCACCTACGAACTGCGCATGCGTGAGTGGCAATAACTCTCCTTACCAGCAGGCAGCGGTAGTGTGTATTCGTCATTCAAAACAAGCAACAACCGGAAAACAGAGAAGAAGAACTACGTGTGTGTGTGTGTGTGTGTGTGTGTGTGTGTGTGTGTGTGTGTGATATAAATAAACAACAGCTATGTGCGTTAGCTTCACCTAGCATGTGTTCTTTGCAGGTGTTTGTTGAGGTTTGATTATGACTGATTTTAGAAAGCGAAAACGAAGTAACGCGTGTCGGGGCAATGTTAGTAACTGTAGTGTGATTACTGGATTATAAAAGTAGCGCGTTACACTACTCCGTTACCGACAAAGTAATATTATTACAGTAACGCGTTACAAAGTAACGCGTTACACCCAACTCTGGCTGTACCTTTGTCTGTCTGTCGGTTTGTGCATATCAGTTCATACTACATGCTAAACTGCAACTTGCCTCAAGGAACCTGTATCTGGTAAGCGATACAGGTGACCCTGCTCAGGAATAGTTTCTTTCTGAGAGTGCCGTCCATGAACTCTGCCACCTGCTGAACTCTGCCTCTGCTACACACACTGACAGTCCTCACACTGTCGCAAAGTAATCACACAAACACCATGCACATATATTACCCACGCCTAACTTTCCTTATACTTTTATTGTAGTTCCATAGTAATCTTTTCATAAGGCTCGCTTTATGTGTATTTGCGCTGCTGCTATTCTTATAATCTTGTGTATTTACATTGCTACATGTGCTCATACTTAACCAATCTTTTCACAGTTAATTTCCGCATTTCACCACCATTTTAACTTTGAAAAGAATGGAAAGTAACCTTTAGGATATCATAATGGATCTGGTTAGTATTGCTATTTCCCAAGACATCCTAGGATGTCATAGGATAACTTTGTACTGTCCTGAAATGTTATAACCTTTGTTAATTAAACCAGCTAAAACATTTTTATGCAATTCAGGTTTGAGAATGAGAATTATCTCCAACTATTGGCATTGTGCTACCTTTCAGTCACCAGAAATACGCATCTCATCCACATTCCTGTCACAGATGGATTTGGAAAAATCTAATTTGGAAAGTGGGTTGTGCACACACACACACACACACACACACACACACACACACACACACACACACACACACACACACACACACACACACACACACACACACACACACACACACACACACACACACACACCATGTATACATCACTTCAGGGGATATTACATTGACTTACATGCATTTCCTGGAGACTTATCCTAACCTTAACCATAACCAACACAGTCCCCACACTGTGTAAACAGATTTAGGTCCACACAAGTATAGTAATGCTAGGCCACACACACACACACACACACACACACACACACACACACACACACACACACACACACACACACACACACACACACACACACACACACACACACACACACACACACACACACACACACACACACACACACACACACACACACACACACACACACACACACACACACACGTAGGCTTAAATGCATGCATACCTGTGTGTAATGACTTCCACTATTGCTTGGTTTCAGGTTACCAGGCCTCCCTCTCTCATCTCTCTTGTATTTCAGTCTGTCTTTTTCTTTGCCGACTCCAGGAGTCTGGCTGTCTGCTCTCTAAATAGAGTTGACCTCAGAGCAAACTTGGTGCTGCTCCTGTCTTTTAACTCTGCAATAGAGGCGATGCATACTGTATGTAACGTGTGCGTGTGAGCATGCAGGGGAAAGCCTGTGTCTGTATGCATGTGACTGTAAAATGTTATTTGCCAAATTAGATTTAAAATAGTCTACATATTAAAAGCCTGGTAGAACAAAGTGTCAAATATATAAAAAAAAACTCACATGGGATCCGGTTTGTACAAAAATACACAGTTGTACTAAAACTACATTCCTGACTGCTGAGGTTTTCCAATGATGCAACAACATGTAAACTGGGTGAGTCTCACCATAATACCCTTGTGAATCCTGACATGTATGATATTCACATCAACCAAATATGGACAAACAGTCAAACCACTGAAACAGGCATCTTTCATCCAAATCACATTTTGCAGGTTTTTAACGGACAGAGAGTTTGAATGTTCTGTACATGCCTCAGGGGAAACCCAAGAGACCAGAGATGATTCAGAGTAACTGACATGAACATTTGAACAACCTGTAATTGTACTGCAGAGTTTATGTCTCTACGAGTGAAACGTTGCAGTGGTCTTGCCAAGGAAAATAAAAGAGGGAGACAGTTGACTACAGCATTCAGTAAACTGTACAGACGCTTTTTTTTATAAACACTAAGAAAGTTTTATGTACCCATGAACATTTGCAGTCTGCTAGTTTGACTTTGAAACTACTTTTAATAGACACCCATGATATAATTTAACATAAATATGCTTTATTTCACAGTTTGATGTCATAGTGAACTGCTAATGTTAGTCTCTTCGGTGACAGGGATGTGTCTGAGTTAGATAAAACCCCGTACATCACTGTGTGGTTCATGAAAATGTTAATGTAGATGCACATCTCTTGATGGACTGATTGTCAAGAGGACAAGTTTGTTTGATGGATATAAGATTACTTTTGGATGATATAGGACGAAATATATAGGTTTGATACAAATCAGATCACTCCATAATCCAGGTTTATCGTTTTCAGTATGCACGTAGCTTGATCTTTCCTCTCTCTGTTACAAGGCAATCTAATCTAATATATGCTGATGTTTATAGCAAATTAAACAAAAATGCCGGCACACCATACTCTGCCGAAAAGAGTTAATTAGGTTAAATTCAGAAGTGTTATTCACTCACTACCTCGGGAGGTGCTTGTTCAGCAAAACAAAGAATAGAGGTGACTTTAAAACAGCCCCCGAAGGTGGCAGCTTTTAAATGCTGAGAACGGACAACCGATCACCTTCATTTAGTTCATATTAAATTACTTTCAGTAGACATAGACATGTGCATATAGATCAGACATGAAATAAATATCCACCCAATAACAATTATCATTAGATACATGTCCAGGTGTAAAGAGCATGTGCCATATTTAAAAGTGTCCTGTTGCCATTAAGTCATTCAAGCCTGTCAAAATGACATACGCTGGAAAAAACTGACAGTACTGGATAATTGTTTCTTTCCAATCTGTATTACCTGTCACACACTTCACCATATTATGAAACAGCACATAGACATCCATGACATTCTGACCCCTGACAAAATCTGCAAAAAACCAACAGCTGGTGCGATAAAGAGGTCACAGAGACAGATGAGCCTCCCGCGCCTCCAGGAGTTCATAATTAACACATTTCCACCCGATACATTCTCCATCCTTTACACCATTAGTCCAAGGGGCTTTGAAAGCTCTGCAGAGCTTTGGCAGATCAAAGCTGTGGAAACAGGCTTCCTCAGAAAGACATTAACCCAATTACCTTAAATGTTCACTCTACACATGTTGTCAATTAGTAGAGACTGGAAATGCTCCAGGTGTATGGCGTGAGAACATAAAGAAGGAATGAGCTTCAATGATACATGTTTCATAATTCATTCTTTTTTGAAAATGATGTTAGGAAAACAGCTGAATGACTTTCTAGCTGATGAGAAGATTTATATACCTTTCAAATCTATAAAGCTATTAGCAGCAGCTAGCGAGCTGAGCTTAGCATAGACATCTCATTGATCACTAAGTAGGTGGAAACATACATTATACATGTTAATTGGACAGTCTTGTTACTAGGCAGATTTGCTTACCCTTGCTCAGATCTTGCCGTTTCCTCCTGCTTCAGTGTCTTAGTAATGCTAAGCTAACCTAACTTGCTAATCAGCTGTATCTTCACTTTTATTGACAGACAAAGGTGGACAATCTTCTCATTTAGCTTTCTGGGGAAAAAGCAGATTTTCCAAAATGTTGCACTATTTCTTCAAATTTGATTATTTTAAATTGCCTGATACACACATACATATATATATAGGATGACTGATTATATTTTCTAAATAGTCAAAAAGCTGCAGGACATTTATTTTCCACATAAACTGAAAGAATAGTGTACCGTTAAGCCTCCTGTCATCCGAGAACAAATTGTTTTCTATTTCCATTTCTGTCCAAAAAGCACAAAACCGCAAATGACAATGTGTGTGGGTGTAAAGAATGTTAACAATAAATGTGCAGTGGATGGAACATGTAACAAGAAGCAGCAATAGACAACGGGAAGACACTGAGGGAGGCAATTTGACCAAATGTAAGTTGTGTCGCTGTTGCACGTTGTCATTCTGTCTGTGATCACGGGTGATTAGCAGGAGTCTGTCCCCGAGGAGCTGAGCCAACATAAAGCCCTTCACTCTCACTCCTCCCTCCTGCACGGAGCCTCTCTCGGGCAGGAGGAATCACTCAGTGTGCTCGAGATGTGCCAGCGAGCGATGTGTGTATGAGAAATGGATTTTGAATATTTGGATCAGAAGAGGCTTCTGGGTGGAGTAATGCCTGATAACACTGTCACTAAGGTAATCACCCGTGAACAATTCTTCCTCAGCAGAGAAGGGGGTAGCCACAGATTCTGAGGAAAAGAAAAGTTTGGGCTGATTCTGGGAAACCTGTCTAACCAGCAGTTACCAGTGGTGAGTTTGGCTCCAGTGAGATGCAGACCATACAGACAGACTGTCTCTGGAACCAACTGATGCCAATTAGTCAATGTCAAAGCAGAAAACACAGCCACTGTAAAGATTTCAGTGCTTTCATTTCCATTTCTATCAGCAGCCTTATTCTGGCATTTGCTGTTCTGTTTTGAATGCATTTCTCTTAAAATACACATGCAACTTGAATGACTTCCTGCGGGGATAAAGTAATCTGCAATTAGCTTGAATAAAAAAACGGAGTCTACTGACATGCTTGTAAGGCTGTAGTTAAAGAAGCAGGAATATAAAACTTTCCCCCCATACTGTTTCCTGCTGGAACGGTCATTAGTTTTGCAGGTATCACACATTAAAACTACAAATCTCAACCCCCTAGGGGTGCTCATGGAAACATTGGGGTTTCAACAGTCGTTAGGATTCATCATCTGGTAACAAAGAAAATCTGCACACAATTTCACGGCTGTTCTTATTCTGGCATTTACACCATTTTTCCAATAAACCTCTTTCAATAAACATGTGCCTCTTGAAATACTGTAGTTTACCTCTAGGGAAGAGAAGTATTACAGTAATTAATTGAATAAAGTTAATTGAAAAAAACAAAACAGAAGCAGCGATGCCATACACCAGAGAGAAATTCACTCTGCTTTGTAGAAATCCTCCAGAGAAATGTTGTCCTCATACTCCTCGCTGAATTCACATTAACAAAATGTGGACCCTTGTGAGTAAAAGGTGAAGATTAATTATAGGGATCTGATTTATTTGATTGGACTATATAAACATAGAAAATGTCATCAACAGTTTGATATTTACCCAATTGTACAACTCTTTGTTTGTAATTGCAGCTCTAAGTGAGGGAAAACTGTCTTCAAATGTAAACAGAAGTAAAACAGAAACAGCTTTAATACTGAGCTCATTCATGTTTTATTCAGTTCATTGATGTTTTTTCATGTACAAATGTTATCATGATATACAATGTTGTGTGTATAAACTAGATATTTTCTTTAAGATTTTAAAATAATCTTACTTCTTTGGTTTCCAGGAACTTTTAGTTAGGTCAACTGTAATGTCAATCTTTCCGTTTGTGTGTTTGTATTCTGGCAGGTTTTTCTAATTAAGTCTTTACATGGACATGGTTATTTGTTATGTTTGTGTCATTATTATCCTTCATAGTTTTGGTCTAGTTTTATTTGAGTGCTCAACATGTTTTAGTCAACAAAGTCATTAGATTTGATCAATCAATCAATCAATCAATGTTTATTTATATAGCCCAATATCACAAATGTTACATTTGTCTCAGTGGTCTTCACAGTGTGTACAGAATATCAGTATGACAATACGACACCCTCTGTCCTTAGACCCTCACATCGTACAAGGAAAAACTTCCGGAGAAAACCCACAGTTTAAAGGGAAAAATGGGAGAAACCTCAGGGAGAGCAACAGAGGAGGGATCCCTCTCCCAGGACGGACAGACGTGCAATAGATGCCGTGTGTAAATTGAAAAGATAATATATTTGCAACATAGGTAGTCCAAATGTTTGGAAATGCATAATAGGAAGATGAATCCACGAGGATATCCATCCAGGACCGATGATCCAGGACCACAGCCACGACTCAAGATCCAGGGCTCGCGATCCAGGACACAGGACCGCAGGATCATCCATGACTCCGGATCCCGGCGTATATAGACACCAAAAAGAAAGAATTCAATGTATTGCTGCTGAAAAGGTTTTCTTTCTTCATTTTGTCAGCATTTTTTCTTTTTTTTAAGACTCAATGTTAGTCCTGTGTCACATGTAAGCTTTGAATGAAGTGTGAGTTTGCATGACACTATTAACAAAAGCTTGAAAAACTGTCAAATCAAGTCTTGTCAAATATGTTAAATAGCCCAATATTCAAAATGTGCTTCAATGGACTTGGCAATATGTACAGCTACTGAAAGGCCTCTGTTGCTCACCACTCATTTCAGATAAGGGAGAAACTCATCACAGCAAAACGTTTTAAGGGAAAACATGGACACACTTTAGACAGCAGATTAGGAGGGCTCCATCTCCCGGGATGGACAGACATTGATAAATGTCATTTGAACAGAATCAGCAGTAAAGACAATCCAAATGCGTACAATTATAAACACAATCTCATCTCAGGGGATAGCAGTAGACAGCCAAGTGTTTTTAACGGCTTGATATTTGAAAGAGCGTGTGATTCGTTCTGGACTATTCTCAAGTTTAGGGCAAACTTTGTTCTCAGGATAAATATAAAACTTCTCTGTGGAAAACGTCAGGTCATTCAGAGCATCACAGATGAGAGAAAGTGTGCCCATCCATCACTTCAACTCCAATAACCTCACTTTTTGACTGTGCTGTTTCAATATGGAATTGCTGCCATTTCTATCTGCAATTGTTCAGGGTATGAACACACATCTCTCCCGATCTTTCTCCTCCTTCTTGACACAACTTGAACTTCCAAGGCAATTGGTCACATATCAGGGAGCTGTGAAGGTATTTAAAGGCAAGTGGCAGTGCTGTTGTAGGTTTTGTATGAACCTTAAAGTTAAAGCATTTATTGATTTGATACTCTTCCTAGAAGGATTTTTGGTAAATTGATAACTTTTTAAAAAGGAAGCCTAACAAGGAAAACACTGCAATGAACAATGGTGGACAAATGTGTTACTTGAGTAGAAGTACTAATACCACACTGTAAAAAATACTTAATAAAAAAAAAGTATTGTTTCAAAATCGAAATGTATAAACTAACTAATAGATCTAGAGTATAAGTATAAAGTAGTATGACATGAAAATACTCAAATGTGTACTTAAGTACAGTACTTGAGAAAATGTACTTCCTGTGAATAACAGTATGTTGGAATTAATACTATACTTAAGTTCAGTCAGACAACTCACGTGTTCCTTTAACATGTTTATTAGAAGCAGCATATAGTTGAATTTGGCGACTAGGCTCGGGCATCATCACTCCATAGATATACATGGCACGATGAGTGATGATTAAATAACTAACCCCCGAGCCTACAGGTGGAAGCTGGGGTGGTGGTGGGGCAGGCAAGCAGCAGTGACGTAGAGTAGCTGCAGCAAAGCAGCAGCAAGCAAAGCATGGAGAGAGATCTGGCAGGTTAAATAGAGCGGCATATTAAGGAGACTCTGTTTGGTTGGTTGTAGAGTGGCAATGGGGCGTTATGTATGAATGCAGCATAAGTGCTCGAGTTGACTGCCTGAACTAGCTCGCAGGCTTCGCCCCATATTAGAAAATGTTTTACAAAGATGTGTACATTTGATAGAACAAATTGAAAATTAAATGACTAAATAAAAGTAGGGAACAGTGTTTGATCTGATTTGAAAGAAAAGTATGCAAGAACACCTGAGGACAGAAGGGAACACAACTAAAGAATCTGTAAATAAAGTCTGGTTCAGTCATAATAGTTAAATAACACAAGGAAAACTAGAGCAGGTTGCACAGCCGTGGGTGGAAGAATACATTTTGTTGGTGGGTGCCCCATGCCAATTACTGCACCAGTTTGTAGTTTGCTGGTATTAAAAGTGTAGCTTTGAAGCGACAACCTGTGACTTTCTGCTTGGAAAATTAACTGAAAATGGAGCATCTGTGTCACAAAGCTGTTTCACCTTGTTGGAAGTATGTAGTGACAAGATCACTCATCTGAGAGAAAGTCATCAAAAGCAAATTCTTTACAGGAAAAAGGAACATGGTGCTAGTATTGTTGGCACTAATTATTTTTCAGTTAGAATGCAAATAGAAGTTTTATTCAGACTTCATTTGACACACTTTGCTCTGTTTTCATATGGATATGATCTTGTTTGACTTTCTCCTTCCCCTGACTTGACTTGCTTCCTACATACAATCAAATGTCTCATATGTTTGAACACAGGTATACTGTATACTCTCTGGGTTTAACATGAGATAAAACTGTTGCGCAGTTAATCCATCCAGTGAAGAAAATTAGCATTGATTGTGCGAGAGCACCATTTGCATTCAGGCTCATCAATCACATCACTCACTTTATCCCCCTTTTAACTTTACAGAAATGATTCGCTAGCTGATATGTGATAACATAATTTAAGTAAACTTTTTCTCCCTATAGCATAGTCAGAGCATATAGATTTTGTATATCTATTTACGCCATCTATATGAGCTGTAATGCCATATGATCTCTATTCCCTATTCCTTTCATCCTCTTTGTGACAACCAGTCTCAGGTAAAACTGGACATTTACATGTCCAAGCACGTCCTTTACTGTAGGATTGTAAATCATTCAGATGATGTCCCCAGTATAAAAAAATGGAAATCATCATCTAATATTTCTATCTTAAAGGCATCATAAAAACAACCCTTCACACACAGAACTTAATGACCTTCATTGCATTCCCATTTTTGTTGAAATAGATTATTTAAGAATGTTTTGCTCTGCAGTGTGAGGTAATTACATATTTGGCTCAGAGGTGTACCCTAACAAAAGTCACCTTGACGCTTATAAAATACATCCTGGGTGAACATGGATTATATAAAACTGACTTCATTATTGTAATTTGTCAGAATTGGATAGGACAGGATATAAATGAGATTTGACAAATATGATAGACAACCCATGGGTAATCTGCGTCAACTGTGAAATTGGATTAAGTAGTTAGGGAACTTTACGGAAATCTGTCCAGCATGTGTTATACTATTACTTTTTGTTTTGTTATGTTGTCACATGTTTTCATAACGTGTGTTTAAGAAAGGCCTGATTAAATTGCCAGAGGGTCCTAGGTCAGAAATGAGCTGTTTGGCTCCCAATAGCCCCTGTTCCCTCCACTTACTCTGGAGAGCACACAGGTTTGTTGTGCTTGAACACGGCCAGGACCCAGTTTTGTTTTGTCGAAATTAGATTGAATGCATTAATTTAGGAATATGCAGCACATAAGCACATTAGTGAAATAATTAAAATGTCTTAAAATGAGATTAAGAATGAAACAGGACCAGCTTTAATGTCCCCATTACCGCATTTATTGTGCTTTTGCGGTGTATATTTCTAACACAATTCCAATTTAATTAGTAAAAAACTGTTTCACACAGCCTTGAGCTTTCAGGCCTCTAGATATATGGAGGCAGAGCCTTACAGAGACTCCACTGTGAATTTAAACTGATGATATTAACATGCTGAGTGAACATTCACGGTTAAGGATATTATACATTTGTCACTGAACACACTTTACCTCACTGCATTTATTTAAAGGTAACATACAGTAGGCATTGTTGATGCTGACTTTTTTCTGAGATAAATGTAAAGCAATTAAATAACTCACCAGAATCATAACAGCCAGCTCTTTCAAACTCGTTCAGCTGGTACATATTTACATTAAAAAAGATGTACATACAGTATGGCCAGAGTGTTATTAGGTGTTTACATTTGCTATAATAAACACATGCAATATGAGCATGTCCTGCTTCTATACCATCAGCTCCTTGTCAGTTTGATAACATGCGATGACACACTGAATATGATTTAATCTGCAGCGAAGCAAAGCGCAGGATGTGTCAAAACTGTCCCCGACAGAGCCTCATAAAGAATATCATAAATATGATTAGTGATGACATGAGTTTCACAGCTTTTACATTATGTTGTCAATGATGTTAACATAAAGACAACTACTTTTCTTACTATAAAACTATCCACAGTATAGCCTCAGTGTCCTGTTCTCTTCCTGCAGTACTTCTACACTCAGTTAAGTTTGCTACTCGCTGCTGCTGGTGTATTAACTCAAGGTCACTTACTTCAACCCCTCCGTGTCCACTCGTTTATCCATTTCAAGCCTGCTGTTACACCTCTATTGGACTACAGAATCCCATCAAGCCAACCGGCGCTACCACCCTTTCTAATTTTGTTCAATTTGAACTGGTATTTGCAGGAAAGCCCTGTAAAATGTCTTCAATGTAATGATATTATACTTGTATTAGAGATGGTGGAGGGAGTGTACGAAATTGAGAGATTGGGGGATACTGGTGGCTGGGAGGGTCCTTTAGTCTGGTGATTTTATTTCTGAGAACACTTTCATTTATCATGATTGTTTGCTCTTGGAAGGCTGTGTAATATCACACAGCTGTTCACCTCAAGCATCTCAGTGTGCCACAACGGACGCTCAGGAATTCCTAAAACAATCTACACAAACAATACTTCAAATGAAATTGTACGAAGAGAAAATACTCACACTGATGGTAATTTAAAGTGAATTACTCATGCAGTATAACACAGTCCATCTTCCTCAACATTTTAACCAGTTTAGCCCTGAGCCTGTTTTTCAGGTCTCAGGCTCGAAAATGACATTCCCAGAACAAATGACCATATCTTCCCTTCTAAAAGGGTTAAATTAATAATCCTTTTCCTCAAAGTAATGATAAACCTGTGAGTTGGATGTAGAAGAGTCAGAACAATATAGATGTTTTTTTATTTTAAAGAAAATTCAGATTGAACATAGTAAAAAACTGTAAATTATAGTGTCCGTCCAAAAATTATTTTTTACTTATAGTGAAAACTACCCTTGGAATGATGGTAAGGTAGACTAAAAGCTTTAGGAATCCAAAGTACAACATATAATAAGTACCCTGTATCAAGATTGATGCAAAACAAGTGACATTTGACCTTTGTAGAGAGGTTTATCCAAAAAAACTCCACCTCTGAGGTGATTTGGGTGGAAATGGGGGTTTTACCATTTATCTGGAACCCATTGGTCGATTTTGGTGATTGACATCTCTTTCTGATCGTTAGAGCCAATAAAATCGAAGGGGAATCTCCCCACTCACACACATGGTAAAACAAAAAGGTGGGGTCTTCGTACACACAGTTTTGCACAAGAGTGAAGCTGTCTCTAGCTCTGACATCTGGAAACCGAAAAGCAGGTTTATTGCTCATGGATTATCAGAAATCATTTCAAAGTGACACAGACACATTGGATTAACCTATGTACTAACTTCATCAGCATTTTTATCGTTTTAATGCCATTGAAGACAATGTTTGACCAGACAAAGACACAGGTGATCCATGTTAGCATTTTTAGCTACCTAGCGCCACATGTTTTGATATCTGTTTTTGTTTATAAAGTTGCGATTTCGTATAATTGAGTGATAATGAGGGTACCCTTCGATTCTGTGTCACCTCACGATGTGAAACGATGTGTTGGATGTGCAGCAAATATAAATAATTAGGTTTTGTGAGTGAATTTAGGTACAGTCATCTGTTAGCATGTTTCGCTCGTTGCTAATTCAGAGGCTCAGCGTTAGCACTGTGGGTTTTATTTTGAAAAAAATAAAATGATGATCAGTTAGATGAGTTTCTTCCCGTTACATGGATATAAAACATTCATAGTTTATTAAATGAACATGTCCTCAGACACTGTTTCCTGCAAGATGTTGCAGCCGTTTTTTAAAAGACACAACAAACCTGTTTACAGCTAAGCTAACTGTCTCATAGGTATAGCTTCATAATTCATAATCTGATCTAACTCTCAATAACGCGAAAACATTGTACATCCAATGTCCATTACAATCAAACCAATAATGAAGGCTACATTACTGTCTCCCACCTCTTAAAACAATTCCCTAATGAGCATATGGTGTAGGCTACACCATATGCTCATTAGGGAATTGTTTTAAGAGGTGGGAGACAGTAATGAACATATAAAGTATAGGGACTAAATGCATGATTATAATATTAAACACCTACTCAGTGAAGCTCAGTAAGCTCCCAAGGTCAATATAGTGCAGTGGGATGGAAGTGGGGAATTTCCACCTATTTTGGCAAAGACAGAATCAGAGTTAGCACATGGATGGACAGCTGAGAAGTGGAACAGTTTGAGAAGTTTCTATCACTTTTCCCCATCATGACAGGCACCTTTCAAGTCTTCGGGAGGTGAGAGCTTTATGCTTGAGGGATATATTCTGAATGGAGCACAACTTTAAACTTGTTTGCACACACCATGTGTAGGCCTATATTTTACTGGGTTTGTGCAACTACCAAGGCAATTAAAAAAGGAGTGATTAAAAATGCTTTGCTGGTTGGTGAAGATAAGCTTACTATCATACAGCCATTTATCTTCTTTCTTTTTTTCTGACTCCTCTGCTTTTTACCAGGCTGTCTTCTCAGATTGTTGGAAGATCCTGACCGTTTGAAGATCTGTATTTTATTGCTACTTGTTTGGAGAAGCATGCCTCATTAAAATATTACTTTATTTACAGTCACTTCATTTCTACAAAGACCCTTAATGATGTGAGTGATTCTTTTTACAGACACATGGCTTAACAACAAGAGACAGAGGCAATACGTTATTATAAAATATATGCATTTGAAAATATGGAACATGGAAAACAGTCTTGCTTATGAATTCTCAAAACCTCTGATGTTTACTCTTCACTTTTCTTTCTTATCCTCCACCTCCGTTCGCTATTCTCTGTCTAACTTCCTGTTATTCCCTACAGCCTGTAGTCCAAATGCCTAATTACAGCAAACACTAAACTGACAAGTACATTTTCATGACTTGTTCAGAAGCAAACTGAAGTATTCTGAAATGTGTTTGCTTTAGTTAAAACTAATTAACACAAGCACACACTATTACGTAGGCTAATTAACAATGGGTTCAAGTCTGTTTATAAATCTTTCTGTTGTTCAAATTGCTGAAAAATGTGATTAGAATTACAAAAGTATAAATAATAGGTTTTCATCGGGGACTTCACTCTTTTGTCACAATTAATTCATCTTTTGCCACCTTTACTGTTGTCAAAACGACGCTATCAATGTTATTCAACACGTTTTATTTAACCTCCAATCAAGTGAGATAGACAGATCAAAATGTGAAAATGAATACCCTTTAGATCAAGCCCATATTCACAACACTAAGTTGTTACCTAAATAAAAATAAGCACAAAGTGTGTGGGACCGCCACATGAGCTATAGGCAAGGCAAGGCAAGTTTATTTGTATAGCACCTTTCAGCACACGGCAATTCAAAGTGCTTTACAAATGAAAACAACTGCTGGGAAGTTATCATATGAAGTTACCAGTCAGCACGGCTGGATGACAACACTGCTCTCTATAACTGTCAGCCACATTGCAGTAGCGTGGCGCGGGTTAAAAAATTAGGGGAAGCCAATAATACGTCCTTTCTTTTGGGTCGGGGGTGTGGTGGTCAATGTAATAACGTAACCAGATGAGTGATTACAGCACCCGGTATCATTTTACACACATTTGTATCAGATGCAGGACTTACACACGCCTGTTATCTAACCCAGTGGTTCCCAAACTTTTTGTGCCCAAGGCACACCAAAGGACAAGTAAAAATCTCAAGGCACACCTATTGTGCAAAATAGCCCTTATAACACGTGTTATCACTCATATCATGTAAAATATCTGTAAATGTGCATAATTATTTACTAATGCCAAATAAAATGTGACAAAGACAACTATATTACTCATGACATATTTATTAACGAAATATTTCAGAAATTAATTTGAAACGTTATCAAATTAGGCTTCATCAAAGCAGCAACACACTCATTTAAACCAGACAGGTCACAACATTAAAAATGAGACAAAGGACATTCAGCACAGAGAACTGTCAATGCAAGGAAGCTGCATTGTCCATGGTCCTGAACTACAAATTATAAATGTAACATTTCAGCAGAGATGGGATCGTTACTAAAAAAAAAATATATATTACATATTACATATTACTTTTTAAAAAAGTAATATATTACACTACTTCGTTACTCTCTACATAAAGTAACTCGTTACTTTACTCGCAGGGCCGGCCCGCCCCTCCCTGCAGGCAGATCACGCAGACTGCTAAAGTTTCAAATGTTCTCTTTAGTTCAGTTTCCTTTGTCGCATAAGACTGATCCAGATCCTGAATGTTTTCCTATCTGGCTGTCCTCTGTCTCCTGCTATCTGTATATTTTGCGCAGTCTATCTATGCTCACTCTGTTGCGTCGGCGTGTTCTCCTGCGTGTTGGCCATGTGTTGCACTGGAACCAGACACCGCAAAGACTTCAGCCGAGCACGTACGAACTGCGCATGCGTGAGTGGAAATAACTCTCCTTACCAGCAGGCCGCGGTAGTGTGTATTCGTCATTCAAAACAGGCAACAACCGGAAGACGGAGAAGAAGAACAGACTGTGAAAAAACAAACAACAAATAGCGTGTGCGGTAGCTCCACCTTAGCATGTGTTCTTTGCAGGTGCTTGTTGAGGTTTGACGTGGTGTTTACAGCAGTGGATAACAGCTTCTGGCCTGGACACAGTTTGCACCTCACCGTCACATTCTTGTCTATTCTTCGGATGAACTCAAAATAATGGGCACACCTCCACCCCTCGAGAGTTATCGCTGACTCAGCCATGTTTATGCAGCACTCCAAGTGGAGATGTGGACGCGCAAGTCGCGCAGATTACGTACATATAAACCTACAAAGTACTGATATAGTAAATTAAAAAATAATTATTTGTGTGTAGTTGTATATTGCAATAATAACGTATGGTTGTCACAAAATCCCACGGCACACCCGGACTTGCCTCACGGCACACCAGTGTGCCGCGGCACACCGTTTGGGAACCACTGATCTAACCGACAGGTCCGCACACACTCTCCAGCCGAAACTCTAATAAGCATTCATTCACAAACTAAATCAGGAGACCTTTAACGTTTTACGTCCGATTCGCTCCTTTTTTCCTCTCTGTACACAGCTCCAGTTTGGGCATCAGCCTGTCATCAGATTTTATTTGTTGTTGCTGCTGTAGCGGAAGTTTAGTACAATTATTGTTGATGAAATACTCCAAATCTCCACCCTCCATAATTGTAGTGTTAATTTCGTCAGCTATTTTTTAATTTTGTTTTAGTCTTAGTCCTGTTAAATTTCCTTTTTAGTTTTAGTCATATTTAGTCACCTTCATCCTGTTTTTATTTAGTCAAGTTTTAGTCGACTAAAAGTCTGAGCATTTTAGTCGACTAAAACAGTAACTATTTTAGTCAAGATTTAGTCGACTAAAAGTCTGAGCATTTTAGTCATATTTTAGTCAAAGAAAACTAATTATTTTAGTCTACTTTTTGTCAATGAAAACTGTTGAGTCTTTTTTAGTCATCAGATTATATAGAACATTTCAGTCAAACCAATAATTTGTCATTTTAGTATATATATAAATAAATAAGATTATATCTTGTCCTTATTTGATGAAAAACACAGATTGAAGGATTAAGAAAGCAGCTTTGCAGAGAGATCTGATCAGGTTTGTGGTGTTTTTACCTGTGTTATGGCCACATTGCTTCCCTTCCGATGAAACAATGCATTCGCTTTTTTTCTCCGCCTCATTGTAGCGAAAATGGGCCCAAATATCACATTGTTTCTTTCTCCCAAGCAGTGTGGCTTTAGACTTTTTCGGTGTCAGTCATTTTGACGGACTGGATTGTAACATTTCCGTCATAATCCATTACTACCCGTCGAGTGCACAATTTATCACTCACTCGCGCTGACGGGGGGGGGGGGGTATTCGGTTAACGCGAGTGCGACCACTGCTCCCAAGCCCTGTTGTTGCCATTTATTTTCTGTTAAATAAGGTTAGTTAGACCATGAGTTAGATCCGAGTCTTCCTGACAGTTCACATTGTGCCGCTGCCCGGTGTAATTCAAATGTACCGCCGCGCGCAGCACAGACACAGCTGCTGCCCTGCCGCAGAACCGGAAATGGAACTGCTGGGAGAAAAACTGACTATCAGAGATGTAACGTTATCTTTGATAATATTTTGTCTCCTCATTTTTCGTCAACGAAAGTAAAGAGAGATTTTGGCATAGTTTTTATTTAGTAAACTACATTTTCGTCCCGTCACTTTTCGTCAACGATATTGCATGATGATTTCGTTACAGTTATTGTTTACTGCCGTCGGTGCCGTCTCGTCATCGTCTCGTTTTCGTCATGGAAAAAAAGGTCGTTGACGAACATATTTCATCATAGTTTTAGTCAACGAAATTAACACTACATAATTGCACTTGCTTCAGTTGCTTGCTACTTTCTAACGGTGGTGAGAGTGATGCAGTGACGCTATCTATCTTCTATCGATTAGATTTATGATTCGAAAATTATAAAAGTAGGGTAGACATGTGGATATTATCCAACTGAACACAACGTGCATTTATCTAACAGGTTCGTTTTCCACTGACCTTCCAACTCCCATTGCTTTTTTGTCGAGGGAAACCGAGCACAGCTTACTTCCGGATTTTTGGACGCGTCACTGCAACACTAAGTTGATGCGATTTGATTGGATTGTGAGGGAAGCCAGCCGCCTCTGGCTTCCCTTGGCATGGCCCTGACCAATCACAGGTTGGCAGGGGCATCACGTGAGCCTCATCTGATTGGTCAATCTCTCCATTTTTTTTCACCAAGGGAAGCCATATTCGGCTGGCCTCCTCTCGCAACAGTGAGCGCAATCTACTGTTTCACAATAACATCTAGAGGGGCGCTGTTTGTTTCACTCTTTGTAAAATACTCAATGAGAATGGGGGAGAGACGGGCCGGCAGCAACACACAGCAAAGGAGAATTATCGAAACAAAACAAAGTGTTTTTATTTATTTATTTAAATTATAACTACAATCCGAAAAAACAGGGGAAGCCTGGCTTCCCTTGGCCTCCGGGAGAAAACGCCACTGCCACATTGTGGGTGAAGGCCACCGTTAATGTCAGCATGTTAATGAGGTGATACAGAGTGTACCATGTGTACAAGCCCGATGGATTTCAGACAAAGACGGCTGAGTAATGTTTTAGTGATTTGGGTATTGGCCTTTCAATCAGCCCTGCAAATGAACCATAAATAATAATTTCTGTTTATGACTTTATACTCCACAAGTTTGTATTCATCCACATTCACAGAAAATGTGATTTTAAGGCATAACACTACTGCTTCGATATACAAATTCCCTGTCTATGCAGATGATGCCACCCTTTGTAACGTATAGCCATACCAAACATGATTTGCAAACCTTACTTTACTATTGTTCCTGGACAATGTTAAACCATGGATAGGTATAGGATTAAAATAAAAAGCATTGGTAAAACCATGGCGGTAATCTCCTTTTGGAAAATAAGACAAACGTTATAAGCAATGCTGTATTTCTAGAGTTATTGTTGTTACTTGACATACTTTTTAACCTGCAAATCAACAGGGTCCATTTGACCCCAACACTCATAAGCACCTCAGGACTCTGGTGATGGTTGTAAGCTAAGGAAACAACAAAAAAACATGTTACAGTTTTCATGGAGAGCACAAGGTTCATATTAAAAGGTAAGTAAAGAAGAGACTTTTACTAAATATATAAAATACCCTGAGATGTAATGACTCTCAACTTTAAAGGTCCCATGTCATGCTTTTCCGGTTATTACCCGTCTTCTTGTGTGTTATGAAGGTTTTTATGCATGTAAACGGTCTGCAGAGTCAAAAACCCTCAAAGTACACCCTGTAGCGAGTAAAACTCTAACACAGTCTATGCTGCCCCAAAACGCCTCGTTGGAGATTTCTCATATTCCATAGTTTACTTCCTGGGTACTCTGACGTGGGGATACCCAGAGTAGGGTGACCAGATGTCCCGCTTGGCGCGGGACTGCACAGCATTTTCACGACTTTTGGTGCGTTTGGTGCAAATTGAGACGATGTCCCGCATATTTCATTTTGATAGGCTAAAACGCTTTTCTAAAATCAGATTTATCCAATGGCTTTTGAGAAAGCAGGGAAGGCTATCATCACGGGGTGTGTTTGCTGTCAATCAAACTGTAACACACGGCGGGTGCTGGTCAAGTGTTAACCAATGAGAGTAACTCAGTCACACACTCCCCCCCCCCCCGTGGCCCCGCCAAAGAACAACAATGAAAGTCAGTCAATAACGCAGCAGGTTATGGAAAATGGAGGAATGGAGGAAAATGGAGGAAACTGAAACTATAGCTAAGAAGAAAAGAAGATGCACACACAACAAAGACTGGGAAGACACTTACCCGTGGGTGAAGCCAGTGCAGGGCGACTCTCAGAGAGTTTTTTGCAATCTTTGCAAGAGTAATTTTTCAATTTCACATGGCGGTGAATACGACGACAAAAGACACCGAGAATGCGATTCTCACAAGAAACGTGTCGCTCAAAAAGAGACATCCCGCTCTATGGAGACATTCCTACTCAAATCAAAAAATGATGGCCACTCAGACAAGGTAAAGCAGCAGAAATAACCAGTGTTTACCATACAGTGCAACCAGAGCCGGCCCGACCCATTAAGCGACATAAGCGGCCGCTTAGGGCCCCGCAGCCACTAAGGGCCCCCTAGCAAAATATATTATTAATTAAATAATCTCAGTAAGTATGTTTAATTAATTTTGTTAATATGCCTAGAGTGCCTACTCTCAAAATCATATATTATATGATTGAGTCAATCATATAATACATTAACCGTGCTTTACCTGAACCTCATCATGACACTAGAGGACGGCAGGAATGTAATTTCCTGTGTTCAGTGAATGCAACAGAGGCAAGACACCAGACCAACCTGAGAGTTGAATGGAAATAAACATCTGTCTTATTGGCTGACAGGTACCTATCCTGTGAGCTGTGACAATGTTTAAACTGTCAGTCAGACTCAGAGTTTTTGAAGATGGACATACACATACACACTCCTTGTCGCACATTTGGTTTGTTGGGACCTGGTCACCCTAACCCAGAGGTCACACCCTCTGCCAGCCTTTTACGAAACAAAGCTTCCCAAACCTTTCAGCGATGCATGCCGGATATGTAAAGCGTAGGGCACGATGAAGAACGATGCTGTTCCTACTTTGTTTGGACCAGCGGGAGATTCGGGTACACAACCTGTAAGTATTCATTGTTGTTTGAGTATTTATGATGTTTAAAACAAACAAGGTATCTACCACGACTCTTTAAATGGGTAAACGTTTTTCGGGCTACTACGTTGGGATCGCGGAGAAATGCTCTCCGCAGACCCATTCTCACAGCGTTATAAACCTTTTTCTTACTCAATATCAAGCCACACTTATTGTTTTTACTTCGGCTGTGAGTGTTTGTGTGTGCTCAGGATGAGTTTCGCTTGTTTATCTCTCCCCATAGATCCGGATGAAATATTTTCACCCAGTAAAAACTCTCATTTTTATTCTGAGTATGCACTGAAGCTTTGATGCATTTATGAGAGACTCTAGATACGAATTCACTTCCATTGAAACCCCAGTTAATATGTTTGAGAGTGAAAGGATGACATTCTAAGGAACATAAATAAATATATATTTTGTATTGTTACTGCACCTGACAACGGCCAGAGTGTTTGTCTATGTGCCTTTGAACAAAGGTCAAAATTGAAAACCCGGTCACTTCTTAGCTTGTGTCAGTGTGTAGCAAATTATAAACTGGCATGTTATTTGAGGTAAAATATAAAAGTATAAAGGCCATATCAGTGTAAAGACATTGGTGTTAATAAGACAAAGTATGAGCTTTTGTTCATGCCAAAACTGTGTTTGTGGATATTATTTTTGGATTTTTCTTTGGAACTTTATTTACACTATTGTTTGGTAAAGTAACATCTGTTGAACTATACATGTTATAACACTGGGTCACTAATATTCTGATGTCCTCTGTGCTTAATAATATACTTTCTCATATACATGCTCCACTATCTGTGCATCACCTGGCATGTTTTATTAATATTTCCTCATTTAGTTTAGAGTATACATTGCCATTAAAAGATTGACATTTGTGAAATTATACTTGCAGATTTGTTTAGCTTTTCAATTAATTCTACTGATCCATTAATTTAACAGATTTAATTTAAGCAAAGGGACACTTGTCACTCAACAAGGTATTTATCATACTGTTGATATCACAAATCAAACTTTGATGACTTTGCATGCCTAGATCTACTATCATTAAATACAATTTGAGATTGAATTCCCTCTCTCTCTCTCTCAGATCAGTTACAATTTAAGTTAAATGGGGAGGCATGGGACGCAACTTAATGAGAATTAGTTTTTCGTGGCTGTGCCAGTAATTAGTTTGTTAAGGAAGAACAATACGAGGGTGTCTCAAGAAATGCAAAATTGAATATTAATTACATTTACAAATGGAAATCATGCTTGAATGCTAAGAGCAGCCATCAGACTGTGGCTATTTATTTGTTGATATGACTTAAAATGGAAGCAATTTCATTTGTTGTTGACAAAAGCCTTATCAGCTTTTGTCATTTGGTTTGTTTTAAAATAATAATAATTGTCAGTAGCTGTGCATGAAATAGTTGAAACCAAATCCTGGCTCTGTGGATACAACCTTTTGTGTAGACTGTAACTCACCCTGACTTGGACGTGTCAGATGCATGGAGGCAGCCAGGTAATGAGATGTAGAAGTCCCACGCACCATTTTCAAACCCAGTGTTCTCTTCCAATGGCTGCCTGTCACTTCGGGAGTAACGGCAAGCTGCATCAATAACGACTATCTCTCAAACAGGGAGAGGTGGAAACATTGTGACAGAGTCCATGACATAAACACAGAGAAGGAAGACAAGGGCAAGAGGGTAACAAGCAGCAAGGAAACTCTGGAAAGATCAACTAAAATAAACACAGGCATAGCAACACTGACTGGGAAGAGACTGCCATCAACGCAATGTTGAAAAGGATGAGGTAGAGCATCACACAGACATGTTGTGAAATATGTGTGTGGTCAAAGTTTGTGAACTCTGGGTTGCTACTAATGCATTTGAACAGGAGCTCAGTATTATCTAAGCATAGAGCACCAGGGGACTGGATGAATAATTCAGTGGCCACACTCCATGATCTCCATTGTTCAACATGTGCTAACTGTTGCTGTGTGTGTGTGTGTGTGTGTGTGTGTGTGTGTGTGTGTGTGTGTGTGTGTGTGTGTGTGTGTGTGTGTGTGTGTGTGTGTGTGTGTGTGTGTGTGTGTGTGTGTGTGTGCGTGTGCGTGCCTGCGTGTGTATTTATTTAGGGACGACTCACCTAATCATGCATGTAGTTTAGGGTTAGGGTAACAATACATGTCTTATGACAGCTTTAAATTAATACTTGTACAAATATATCTTTTATCAGCCTGCCTTTACTGTGACTTGAAATGCCCACCTGAGGGTGGAGACTATGAGCCGGGTCAGAGATTACCTTCTAAGCCCTCCTGCAGCCTGACCGCTGATTCAGGCCTCGTGGTGACGGGGCTGCTGCTGCTGACTCCTGCAACCTTCAGAGCTGTCGGCACCGGAGGACATCCTCTAGCCTTTTTCCAGACCTGGACCTCACATGGTTAGAAATGATTGGTTATGTGTTGTAAGCCCAGCTCTATGATCACACAAGGAGCCATCTAACAAGACCCTACATACTTAAGCTCTCATCACAAATGTACAAACTGGACCTTCCCTAGGGTGGCACAGAGGCTGAGGGGTTAACTTTATTGCCTCACACAAAGATGGAGCTGGGTTTGATTTCGCCAGCCTGTTGGGGCCTATTTGTGTAGAGTTACACCATGCTCATATGACATTGTTTTACATATTGTTTCCAATAGGCTTCACATTAGCATGGCACAGAGGGCACTCTCATTTGAAATATGTATGCATTAACACTCTTGTTTTTCCTAACAGTGCTGAGAAAGATAAGTCCCTGTGTTAGAATATATTTCCAGGGAGATATGCAACTCAACATCTCCAATGTCAATGCTGTGGAACTTGATAGCATATGAATGATGTACAAGTACAATAGGAATTTAACATTATACAGTTCAATTCACAGCAGCAGTATCGACTCTCAAAGTTCTTGAAGGGCTTGAAAAAAAGCGCCAAAAAAACACAAAAGCCTATTTAGCATACCTCTCTGTTACATCATTCACACCAACACAACTCCGGTTCAAGCTCCGTGCTAGAGCTTTTCAGGTTCAGAACCGGTTCTTCGGTTTAGCTCCGGCTCTTTTCACACCACCCAGAGTCCGACTGGTGCTGCGTCATTGCGTCATCGTTTGCGTCATGACGTAACCATTTGCGTGCCTGCTTCATAAAGCCAAACCGCGCGAAAACCCCTCACAGCTCACACCGACAACAACAACAATGGCCGATTGTGCTCCAGCTTCCTCTGTACCTCCTCGGAAGACCAGATTCCCAGTAGGTAGCTGGTCTCTTCAGTGGACCACTGCTGCTTGTTAAGTTTCTCCATCGTTGTGTACAAACTGGATGAAACGCAGACTTTTTGTTGTTGTTCAGGAGTTGATCCCGCCCCTGCCCCCGCCTAGACGTAAGCGTGACGTATGCGGTGCTTTTTCTCTGGCCGGACAACTTTTGGGTGCTTGAAACGAACTGGATTCCGGAGCTAAGAGGCTGCTCCTGTGAACAGGAAAACCCGGTGCTTTTCAAGCTCCAGCTCCGAACCAACCCTGAAACACTGTTGGTGTGAATGAGGTATGTGAGTTGTTTGCATGTGCTTAAAGGGTTATTTCCATGTTGTGGGATATACAGTTGTTTTCCTATCTTTCAGAATTAAGGATGTCAAGATGCATAGCACTCTTTTGTCTATGTGTTGTTAAAAACTTCCCACAAGCACCTCTAAATATCCGTAACACTTTACTGTGCGTGTGCTACTTTATTCCAAACACAATGCCTTGAGTAAAAAGGACAGGTTGGGGTTTAACACAGGGTTGTAGAGCGCATTCACTTACTGAAATCTCCATGTTATCGATCTTCTCATCGAATTCTTGGCCAGAAAGTGTATTTCCCAAAATGAGGTCCTGCTTTAAAGTTGTATAAAGTATCTTTCGGAAACTCTGGTGCAAGCGGCATTAGCGCTCAAGGCCCTAAATGGACAATCAGATGAGAGGATGTACGTTTGAATGGATCTACTCAGCCAAATAGAATGAGCTTATTGATCTCTTTGTGGTTTGCCTGTATAAAAGAGCAGCAACCACTACACTGCATTCACCAAAGCTTCAGAGACGAATGAAACTGGAAGGGTGCTCATTAGATGCTGTGATTGAGATCTTGGTTTTCTTTATATTACCATTATTCCATTTCACACAGGCTTCACCTAATAGGGCTGAATAAGTGCAAGCCCGCTGTGACACTGACAAAGCCTGCATAACATTAGGCTTGTAATTGGTCACACCAGAACAAAGCACCACACAAGAGCCCACCAGGCTGCACAATCAGAAGGCTGAAGGTTGGTCAGTTTTTTCTGCGACAAAAGACCCTCTGGGTCCAGCTCGATAGGTCAGCCGGTGAAAGAAGGCAAAGCACTACCAAACCACTCGAAGAGGGTTTAGGGCGAAACAACACCAACACATGCTAATTGTGGTCATGGCCAGAATCACAGGTTAAAAATAGAGGTGATGAAAGCAGAAGGGGAGACCTTGGGCGCAACATCTACCCAGGCTGCGAAACAGAAGGTGGACGGCCATGCTATTAACACATGCCAGCAGTGGAGGACTGTTGCTCAGTGGTCTCCCACACCTACAGGTGCTAAGGTGAGAAGTACACCATGAATGCAGTTGACTGTGCAGAGATCTCGTCCAATGTCTGTGTTTAGACATTGTGCATCTATGCATAAAAAGAGAGAGTATAGTAATGTATAAAATGTTTTTACTTGTTCACCTTTTGCTCAGTCTTTATGCTAATCAAATTGGTTCAGGGCATTAGGGCAGTAAGTCAGCAAATACCTGTCCAGACACAGACAACACTGCAAAAGTCACAAAGCTTTTGTTTTTAGAAATGTTTGAGAACTCTGAATATTGCCAACATGCTTCACAAGCTAAATAAACAAAGGAAAGTGTTTTGTATGTATTCTAATTCAAATGCATTTACCATAGTATTTATTTAGTCTATGCCGATCAGGAACTGATCTGAGGCGGCAAGAAACAAGAATGTTCAGATGATTGATAAGGACCCGGAAAGCTAAATGTTGGGTAAGAGCATTGTGATTATACCTGAAGAAGATATTACTGAAGAAACATTTCCAAATGTGTGAAAATAAGACTAAGTCCAATGGAAGAAGCAGACTTAATATGCGTATAAACTAGTTATAATCCATTTGACAATTTTAGAATTATTTGTTCAACAATTACCAGTGTGAGAATGTCAACGGCCACCTTCACCTTGGGTTTGGATGGAAAACGCACACTGTATAAAAAGCTAAGTTTACAAAACTACTCTTGTGCATGTGAACTATAGGCGTATTGGCATGCACTGATTTACTCCAAAAAAGACGTATACATCTGTCTGTCCGCAGCCCTATACATATACCTACACAGCGCCTGCTGGGAGCAAAAGATGAATACATACAGAGTCACTCAGAAGACGAGATGCAAATAAAGATGTCATATAAGGTTTCTGTTTTCACTGAGCCAATGATATACCAGGTGTTGTGTCAGGCACGTCAACATTGATTTGGTAACTTCATCTTTGTTCTACAGATGTGCTCTATCTTCTCAGCCTATTCTTCTGGGCCTCACTTCTGCTTTCCCATTTACACTCAAACCACAGTGTGTATGTGTGTGTGTGTGTGTGTGTGTGTGTGTGTGTGTGTGTGTGTGTGTGTGTGTGTGTGTGTGTGTGTGTGTGCAGGGCCGTATCTAGGATATCCTAAATACCAAGGTCCAAACATGTTCGGGGGGTTCGGGGGATACCCCCCGAATTTTTGGGGATTTTCATGATCTAGTTAGGTGCTTTTTAAGTCCTGTGGGGGGTCACAAATTGGATAATATATTGATTTCAAACCATGTCAGTGGGCTGACAATGTCAGCATAAATTATTTTTGAAAGTATAATGCATAAGAATCAGTTGTTTGTTACTATTAATGACCTGGACATGCAGAAGAGGCTAAAATGATCACAAAACATTGTCAACATTCATTTCCCATGTCTCCTTTCCATAACCTGAACCCTCTGTTCAATCTTCTTTAGTCTCTCTGTCTTCTTCCTGTTCATTACTCTCTCTGTCCTCTACTCTTTCTCTTTGTTCAATTTCTCCCTCGTTGTTCACTTTTTGCTTCTTCTCACTTGTCGCTCCTGTGAGTGAATTCAAAGCAATTCAGCAATTTAGTTCATTTCACTTGTTTGTTTGCATTATTCTTTTATTTAAATCTGTTTTATTTGATTCTCAAAACAGAACAAAGATGTAAGCAAATGGTGTTTTATACAATTGTATGTTATTATGACATCATAACTGCAATATATATATGTTGTTTTAAAAGTATGCCTATTGTCTATATTGTAAATGAAGACTAAGTTATAGAGAGATATATAGATAGATGGATATATAGATAGAGATAGATGGATAGATAGATGGATGGATGGATAGATAGATGGGGTTATTAAGCCTACATTATTTTGTGTGACTGTACCTGCAGTTCCTCCCTGACTTCCATCACTTTCTCTCTCTCTCTTTCTCTCTGCCTGTCCTGTCTCTTCCTTACCAAAGCTGAGCCTCGACTGATGTAGTCTTTTCATTATATCGGAGTCAGTGTAAAAAGAAAACAATACAATGTTATATCTTCAATGTTTTACTCAAATTGAAATGAAAGAAAAGCATTACAACGTTTGTTAAAAGGTAATCCTTCTGACATGGGATGAATGTTATTAACTTATTATTAGCTCTCTAGCTAGTTTATTCACGCAATTTAAATCAAAGTATAGCCTATAGCTGCAATATAACCTAGTGTGCATGTTGTCGGACGTCCACTGACTAATGTAGAGCGTTCACACAGGATCTGCTGGTCATATGATGTCCTGATGAACAGAAACACAAGCAGCCCGCTGGACTCAGATCTCTAGATACCTCATCACTCCTCCGCTGCTCCGGTTCAAGTCCGGGCAGCAGTGGTTTGTTGATACATATCGTCTTTTTCTGTTTGCTTTAATCGAGGCTATGTAGTTATGCAGCGCCCCCATCGTCAGTAAATGGAAGTACTACAAAGAACCCCGTTTAGTGCAATTATTTCACAAGTTTTGTTATATACACAGCTCGAAAAATATTACCGAGGTCCGGACCTGGATACGGCCGTGTGTGTGTGTGTGCGTGCGTGCGTGCATGCGTGCGTGGATTGATTCTTCTCACTCTGTCTTTGAGCACTGTTATACAAAGCAAAAAAAACACAATTGCTGCAACTCCACATTATAGTTGTTGAGGGATTTGTTACATGATTCCCCAAACAGAAAACACTGCCGGGATATCAGCACACATTTCTATTGTACATTAGATCTTTTACAAAGCCGACACAACCATGGTTTCCATGTTTATTAGTTGTTGTTTTTACAGGATGTCAACATGAAGCTTCACAAAAGCTCTTTAAGACGCTGTGACAAAGACATCAAAGCAATATCACTTACAAAACCTCTTGTTTTGATGTTATGTGTTCTTCCCAAGGTAGATATATATATATATATATATTAGGGCTGTCAGTCGATTACAAATATTTAATCGCGATTAATCGCATGATTGTCCATAGTTAATCGCGATTAATCGCAAATTAATCGCACATTTTTGATCCGTTCTAAATGTTCCTTAGAGGAATATTTTTCAAGTTTTTAATACTCTTATCAACATATGAGTGGACAAATATGCTTTATGCAAATGTTTATTATCATTTGAACAATGACAAATATTCTCATGAATATTAAACACAACAACCTCTGAACATTACAAATATTCGCCTCAATTCAACCTGGAATCTCTCTCATACAATAATACAATACAAATGGTGTGTGTGTGTGTGTGTGTGTGTGTGTGTGTGTGTGTGTGTGTGTGTGTGTGTGTGTGTGTGTGTGTGTGTGTGTGTGTGTGTGTGTGTGTGTGTGTGTGTGTGTGTGTGTGTGTGTGTGTGTGTGTGATGGATCGTTGGAGCTATGTGCAACTCAAGGCATATGCTCGAACGGGAGCTGCCTGGACGCTGCAATCATGTATGCTGAGTGTGCTGACTTCTCGTACAATGTCCCACTGTCTGGCTTCCTGCATAAAGTCAAGTGCTCGGCGCAGTTGTGGCGAAATGTCGCTCCTCTGTTTTCATTTAAACAGCTCCTTATATCCGTTAGCGCAGCTAGCTAGCACCAGATGCTAACAACAACAATGCACGTAAGGTCTCTCTCTCGCTCGCTCGAGCCACACATACACACACCCTCCCGGTCCTCCCGATGGCCAGTCGGAGCCTGCCGGTGAGCGTGGAAGCGGGGCTGTCAGCATCAGCTTGTAGATGGTATTATAAACTCGATGCGCTCTGAAACTACGGGGCGGCTGAGGAAAAAAAATACACATGCGTTAATCGCGTTAAAATAATTAGTGGTGTTTTTTTTTTTGACAGCCCTAATATATATATATATATTTTAAAAACACTTCAGGGCTCTATGCATTGGCGGAGTTGCTAATCTAGTCTGGTACAAGTGGTGTGATTTTCTTGATAATGCTTTGTATTTGTGATAATGGGACTCTGTACCTCTTGAACCGTTTTTCTCTTAGGAGAGGCTGAACTGTAACCATTAAAATGGTTGCTGCTCGAGAAGAGGATGAGGGCAGATTATTTGTTTGGCTAATATTGAATCCCACCCACACGTTTATTACTCTTTAGACAACAATAGTTGCCCAGAGGATATATGTGGTAATTGACGCAGGTTTAAGAGGCCGTTCTGAAAATGTACTCTTTGTAATAGTCCAAAAGAGAGGGGAAAGAGAACTGTTTGAATGAAAAAACTGTAACAACAGAGTGAAAAACATTCTAAAACATGCAATATCCCCTCAGGGTGTTAGTACAAATTAATGATCCTGATGCAACTTAAAATGTGATTGATGGTCATCGGGGTAAACGAACAACCCAAGCACCAATCACAACATTGCTATTTAATGGTTACTTTGAGCCTCTTTGATTTTTTTCTTTAAAAAACCTTCAAAATGATGGTAAAGACAGTCAATAGAGATAATACAGTTCATTTCCCGGCCTCATTCTTTGCTCTGTATATGTTGCCCTTTTGTTCTTTAACTCATGTCTGTTTCTGTTGTTAGGCAGATGACACACAGCTCTGCGTTTCTGCTTTATCTTATGATGTAAATCCTGCTGACAACATTTACATAGTTGCATGAGGACAAAGCACAGATTATGGTTCTGGTAGTGTTGGTGCATAGTCCCTGACTATCTAAAAAGACCGGTACCCATCTCACAGTTGCAGAGACCCGACATGAGCGGCTGCTCAAAGCATTCATTCATGAAATATGTTTGCTTTTAGATTTGCAAGTGAGATTGATGGCATGAAAAATCTTCCATGAGCTGTCAGGGGTTTTGTACATACAGTACAGTAATATTTAGAGTTTACTTACATGATGAGCATCTCTACTATGACCATCCATCATGTTAACATTTACAATAACAGTAATTCAAGCTGCTGTTAAAGGGCAATTCTTTTAAAGGGGCACACGGCATTGCTGCTTCACCTCGTTGACTTTTAGTCCACTTGAACTGTATTTGATTGCATATGTTTAAACTCAAAGCTTTTCAAATGTTGGTACTGTGTCTTGCTTTTGCCCTATTTGAAATTCACGTTGATTGTGTGGCAGCCAAGCCATTTTCCACATTGAGGAAATATTAACTGACTAATTTGTGAAATGTATTCTAACAATTATTTATGGAGCCGCAAAATACCGGGGTTTCTGATATCTTAATTTCCTTGAAGTTAAAACACTGTTAGATCAAACTTCTTCTGCAAAGCAAATGCTTTGGCTCAACAAGAAAGCATTATTTTACACCATGTAGTACAGATCTTTTGGATGAATTCAAATACAAAATGTTTGCAGTATTTGAAACAAAATAAAACCTACTAAGAGAGAAGGATTTCCCTTTCATTAGTACAACTCTTTGAGGAATAGATAGTGGTCAATTGGACTGTGTATTAATTTGTGTTCTCTATGCATTTTGATTCTGTTCAAATATATTCAGGATATCTAGCTTTATTTAACCATATATCGCTATCAGCGGCCAGTTATTTTGTACCTAATGTATACAGTCACAATAGCAGCCGGATCATGAACTCCCACATGCCTCCATCAGTGTCACTATCTGTAATTGGTTTGGAAACAGGTTTAATTGTATGGATGTCTGCCTTACTGTACAAACTGGGCAGATAGAGCTCTGCCTCTGGTTATTGTATCTCCTGCTTGCAATGATTTATTAGTATCGCAACACTATTTCATCAGGGTTTCATCAGTTCATCCATGTTCACCAGCATTTTCTTTTTAATTGGATACCATCAATACTCAGCCCCCATGTTGGCACACCTTAAGACTCCCTGACAATTTTATATTCCGGTAATATACCAAAAGAACTCCCCTAATGAATTTTAGAGCGATTTGTTACGGTATGCGCTTTGACACATTTTCTTCTTTCCAGCCTGTGGTTAGGTGTTTTTGGTAGAAATGATGTACAAAATAAAGACGTACTGTACCCTGAGCAGGGACTGGGGGATGACATCGGTGAATTTAATTAACTGCAATTGTGTGACTGTACAGCATGGAGAAGTGCTTTAAAGGCCAACCCAATCATTGACCTATATGATATGAAAAGATGCAATTAAGGGTGAAGTTCTTTAGGTTTTCATTCATTTATCAGGGTATGATTGTACATTTTTTGGGTAGAGGAAACATTTATAGCTTTTTATATTGTTCTTTTTTATATTAATGAAATCAGTTATGTGTCTTATAAACTTTTAGTACATTTTGTACTAAAATGAAATGCTTGTTTGTCAATGCGCAGTTGTTTGACCAGTTGATAAATGCAACATAAATGTTACAGTTGTATAACATAAACCAGACATTTGTACATTAGCAAAATGGAGTTAAACTATATTTGTAAACAGTTTTGTCTAGGATCAGTTGGGATAAAAAGCAAATGATGTATGAGGGTTATCACATTTCCATGCCTTGTATTACCTATTATAATTACACTAAAAGAAAAAGTAATACTCCACCATGATTTACTTTACCAGTGGCAGTCTACAGGCGGGTACATTATTACCTGGAGAAGACTCATTATTGCATGTCAGATATTTAGTTGTTTCTAAATCACCCATCCAATCCATCCACCTATTATTTATATCCGCTTGTCCTGTTCAGGGTCACAAGAGAGCACGAGCCCATTGGAGCACACATTAAGGCAAGAAACACGTCGCCAGTCCATCACTGTCTTCAACACATAATGACCACTTACGCTCACATCACACCTACGGAACAGTACAAAAAAAACATGACACAAGCATAATATGCAAAGTCAATATAAAAAGTCCACCGCCAGCTTGCAGGTTTATAAATGTGTTGCTGCCAAGACACTTTAAACATACATGACTAAAATAAAATGATATGTGGTGCACACAACTAGTAACATTAAAGAGGTTGAGTTGCATTTTCCAAAACACTTCTTATCTTATTAATCTAACTAATCTTAATAACCTTATCTTTCCCGTCAGTTGTGAGGAAAACTAAATAATGTCAATGCATCGCAATCAATGTTTATTTATATAGCCCAATATCACAAATGTTACATTTGTCTCAGTGGACTTCACAGTGTGTACAGAATATCAGTTTGACAATACGACACCCTCTGTCCTTAGTCCCTCACATCGTACAAGGAAAAACTTCCGGAGAAAACCCACAGTTTAAAGGGAACATGGGAGAAACCTCAGGAGCAACAGAGGAGGGATCCCTCTCCCAGGACGGACAGACGTGCAATAGATGCCGTGTGTAAATTGAAAAGATAATACATTTACAGCATAGGTAGACCAAATGTTTGGAAATGCATGTAATAACAATAATAACAAACTATAATAACAAGATGAATCCACGAGGATGTCAACAATCCTGTTGCATATGTATCTGAGATGAGAATAGCATGATTAGTATGGCGATGCTTTGGGTTTCTATCGCAGTATACTGTAAGTCATATGGCCATTTAAACTCATTGTACACTATGATAACATAATCAATATTCAACTGAATGAAAAAGCGGAGTCCTTTTCCTTTCTGTTGCATCTAAGAACCACACTGATAAGGTAAATTAGATTGGAGTGAGACATAATTTTTGCATGTAATGTGACAGCTATGCAGAATTGTAGTGTTCTTCAAATGTACCGTGGTGAGGCTTTGATGTATGAATCAGTGTATAAAGGTGGAAATGCACAGATGAGGAAACAAGATTGAAATCTCCAGAAAGAAAAGGCATGTGTATCGAAAAGGTTTTGTGCTTGTTATAACAGGACTTTGCCAGAACCAGAAGAATTCCAATATGCAGCAATCTGTCAGATTCCTAAATCATAAAATGTAATGTTGAATACAAGCTGCACTCAAATATCTGCCCCACACACACACACACAACACACACACACACACACACACACACACACACACACACACACACACACACACACACACACACACACACACACACACACACACACACACACACACACACACACACACACACACACACACACACACACACACACACACACACACACACACACACATACACACACACACACACACACACACACACACACACACACACACACACACACACACACACACACACACACACACAATCTCTGTTTTCATCAACGGAAACATTCAAATGGCACATTTCCATATTAGAAGTGATATGGCACCGCCTGTTATTGCCCCCCATGACCATTTACAAATGGAATTCAAATAAAAATTAATGTCTTCTACACTGGCATACTCATGAGATGAGCTGCCCCCATGTTCCTGTGTGTTATCTATGTTGTATCATAAGGATCCGGAGAATGTGGCTCAGTGGGTAGTGTGCTGGACTTCATCAGGGGATAGCTAGTTTGAGTCCCACTGCAGTCAGCATGTCGTTGTGACCCTGGGCAAGACACTTCGCCCCAAATTGCTCCTGTGGGGATTGTCCACAGTACTGAATGTATGTAAGTCGCTTTGGATAAAACCGTCTAACAAATGACATGTAATGTAATGGATCATAAAACAGGTAATAAACCTGCACGTTATACCCGATGTACTTTAATCATTCCTCAAAGGAGATCTGGCTGATCTGGTTTGTGCTTACTATTATAACAATGTTAACTAACTTTAGTATATATACAAATATGGGTATTGACTTCCCCTTACACTTAATTTGTTGTTTGTTGACAAGCTACATAAACTATATATAAGTATATCTCTTATCTATATGCTGACCTACAATTCAGAAATTGATAATGATACAAATTGTCAAAAGGGAGGTCAAATACTTCCTTTACTGTTTAATTTAGAGCTAGTTGTAAATATGAAATCTAGAAGACCTATCAGTCTAGTACATTTTATTGTAGTTACAGTATATGAATTTTTAGCTGCTAAAATTATTTCAAAATGAGCCATGTCACACGTTTGCATTTAATCTTTCCTTAAGAAAGGGGTGCAGCTTTGCATGTTGCCACCGCCAACTGTCCATTAGCAGAATTGTGTGACACTAGGGGATGTTATGCATATTGGCCATATGTTCAAGCATATGCCGGTGTCCTCTTGTGTGCACGATGCAAACAAAAAAGGGTTCCCATTCATAGGAATGCAACTCGTATCACTACTAGTGGTCTAAAACTCCAAAGGACACCGGTAAAACATGTTGGTTAGGGCATGTAAACCCCTTCATTATTCTTTGGATCAGTAAGTTTCCCTCATGTTTATTTTTTTTTGGCATTATATCCCTAACTTTGACTTTTGTTTGCACTTGTTTGCCATTTTTTAAGTTCCCTCGCAACAAATATGAATATAACATGATATCCAGATTATCCTTAAGCTTCAAAGGTTTGTTCTGTACATTGGCAAAGCTGGTGATCTGAAGTCCCTTAAAACTAAAATGTACTTCCACATGATGTGCATCCTTCTCCTTGCATCAACTGAGCAATTAACCCACAGTTAATTAGAAAATGTCCCTTCTGTAATTCAATTGGATGAGACTGAGGTGCAGGATGGTACAGTGGATGATTCATGGCCCACTGGTAATCACACAAGAGCAGGAACCATGGATACTTGGATTAATCACACCTTCATTTATTTCACAAAAATTGCCCACCACGGCTTTATGATTTAACTGTGTTTACCCACTGAATATATATCTTCCAAACACATTCTTCCTGAGCTATTCAGTATGCTTGTAGAGTCCTTATTTAAACAGTTCTGAAGCATTTTAATACCTCTGAGTAGTGCTGCGTACCTGGACTCACATTCAGGTTCAGGTCCGGACTCAAGTCCAGAGGTTCAGGTCCGGACTTATAAGTCCGGACCTGAACCCATGGCTTGTGTCAAGTTGTGTGAGTAACTAAAGTGAACTTATTGTGAGCTAATTATCAATTGAAAATTAACTCATAATCAACTCAAATTCAAACTCATCAAGTTTATTGTGCTCCCTTCCAACTTGTGTCTACATTTCTCTACAAAGTACAAATGTAAAAAAAAAAAACGTCAAGCATTATTTCTGAACATGCGTGTGCTGTGTTTGTATAAACATCTCCTTTCTCTTTTTAACAATTACCTATACCCCTCAACCATCTAACAACAACCCTTGAGAATATACATGAATATTCTTTATTTCCAACTGCTCCATTACCAAAGATTAGCAAGCTTCTTTCCCACTTTTTAAAGGGAGTCAGTATGTGATGGCAGGAGTTGATGATTAATCACTGCCATCCATGACCAGGTAAACCTGTCCAGCTCTGTGGCAAAAAAGAGCTGTCGAACATCCTTTACACACTATTTCCTCCCATGGTAAAACAGATTCATTTAAAAAATACAATAAAAACAAACTGAAATAATGAAGTTCTTGACACTACTGTACGTTTTGACACAATAGACCTACAGGGCCTCGAGATCTGGTATTTAAACAGGACCAAGCTTAAGGCCCCCATCATGTCAGTTGATATGTGCTCTAAAAGTGAACCTTTCTCAACACATTTGCAATTAAATAAGCAATCAGTTGACACACAGTGGGTCTTGGGCTCTCGGGCCTGGAGGAAGTTTCCTGCTTGGTAATGCAGCCCTGGTGACATCACTAGAAAAAGTGAAAATTGCACAATTTCCACACAAGATCTTAGCAGCAGGGTTTGAATGTATGCAAGGAATTAATCTTACTGTCTATATCTTTCAATAGTTAGTGACATTTGTACTCCTCTTGAAAACATTTGCATTGTAAATGTGTACAAATCTAGGTGAGAAATGTGCCTCGTTTCAATTAGGGTTTGAGGGTAATACCATTCCTTCCTTCTGAACTATCTGGTGTAAACACGCCACGAGTCAGTAACTTTTTACACGCATATGCATGAATACACATCATTTCCCAGTTCTCCCAGTGGACTTCAGTCAATACTGCTGCAAACACCATGTCTGCACTGCCCGTGCAGCAGCTGCAGTCCTCACTCAGTGTTGAAGGATCATTTCAGCCACAGTAATGCCTTGCAATCTAAAGCATTTTTACAAGAGCTTACAACCCAATATATAATAATACACACACATGTGTGTTTGATATTAAGTGAGCGTAAAGTGTGAGCCAAAGTGTTTGGACAGCTGCCTTGGTTAAAATGGAAGAATTCCATCAGATGTAGCACTAAAAAACGTGGCTCAAAGACATGGTGTTAGAATAAAGCTGCTAGACTAATATTATAGCACTAATAAGAGACGAGTTGTTTTTCTCTTAACATTTTTGACTGCCAAACATATCTAGTACACCACAGTAACCATCCAAAATCACTTTATATTATTTCTGGTAATAATTGTGTCCTCACACCATACTGTACCACACCAGAGTTGAGGCATAAGAAGAACACCTTCTTTGACTGCAGATATGTGGTACATGCATTTAATTTCAAAGATATCAGCCATGGCAGCTATGTTATTGTACAGGCAAGTCTAAAACTGGCTCCCTAACGGAGCGTCCACACTACAGCTCCAAAAATAGCTTGGAGCTGGGCGTGTCTGGAGCTTGGGGATTTTATTCAAGCAACACGGCCGACAACCAATCACATGAATCTCCCGCCCCCGACATACAAAGCAAAAACCCCCGGGGATTTTATGCGAGCAATATATATATAAACTCCCCAAACAGGCGAAAACCTACCAGTTTCCCCCACTGTCTCTGCCACCTCCCTCCATGCCTGGTTCCTCCGGTTTGTATCCCGGTAGGTGAAGAGGGTCTGGTCATACAAAACCGGGTGATTCGCTACGGCGATAGTTAGTTTCTCCTCCGACTTTTTTTGAAATATAGAAATGAACGGCGGGATATCTCTCCCAGCTTAGACGTGGTTTGATTGGCTAGCGCTTCAGCTGTCAGATTTTGGGAAACGGGATTTGATTGGCTGGCGCTGGCTACTCTGGCGTCCAGGCGACCAGAAGTTGAACATTGTTCAACTTCTGGTCGCCTGGGACGCCTGAGACGCCTCGCTCTGCTACCCACAATTCAGTTCGGCGAAAAAGCGCGGCTACGTGACGTCACCCCATTGAAAGTGAATGGGCAGCTTGGAGCAGCTTGGAGCTTTCGATGCTGTCGACGCTGTAGTGTAGACGGGCCGTAATGGTGGAAGAGACACATGTTATACTGTGCGAGAGCCTTGACATTTTTACTTGGACAAAGCTACAGATTACTCAGTTATGGTACATCCATTCTCATGTCTCCAACCATAGTGAGAAAACTGAGTGTGATAGCATTGAATACTTCATAGACCTAAAGGCTTTTTTGTTTCTTCCTTCTGAGTGGCATGAAATGACCTACTCATCTGAAACCCAGTGCAGATACGGAGTGAGACGGTCATACAAGTTACCGCCAGTGGGCTGGATGTGTGTTGGCAGCTCAATTACCACACGGCTAGAGAGATGGTATTTGAGTCGCATATCAGCTGTTCGCCCATGCAGGTGACTTAAAGTGAACTCTGAAAGACAAAGAGGAGCCTCCAATTATCCATCTGAAAGACAACCAAACCTGTCCCACTCCAAAACCAGGGAACATGTGATGGATAACAATTATCCCACAACAATTTCTCACTGTACTCAGAAATGACAAGGGATACAGAGGGATGTGACACACTGCATTTTCTACCAGTGTAGATTGTCTGTAGCTGATGTGACATTGATGCCTTAAATAGGTAGATGTTTGGCAGTGCTGAAATCAGACTGGCAGGTGTTACTCTAGAATGAAGCCCGTCACTTTTTGTAGCGGCCAAAATCATATAGAAATAAAACAGATAATTAACTTAAAAATAATACAGCCGCTGAGGGCTCATTGCTTAAATCCTCTCGTCCATGTCATAGGATTAAAGGATTCCCAAGGTAGGTGTGTGTGTGTGTGTGTGTGTGTGTGTGTGTGTGTGTGTGTGTGTGTGTGTGTGTGTGTGTGTGTGTGTGTGTGTGTGTGTGTGTGTGTGTGTGTGTGTGTGTGTGTGTGTGTGTGTGTGTGTGTGTGTGTGTGTGTGTGTGTGTGTGTGTGTGTGTGTGTGTGTGTGTGTGTGTGTGTGTGTGTGTGTGTGTGTGTGTGTGTGTGTGTGTGTGTGTGTGCAGTTGGAGTTCTACCAATGCCCTCAAGGAACAGTACCTTCATCATCTATCTGGAATGTCTAAACCATTCTTGACATACATGCAAACCCATTCGGCATTTATTATAGATAGATATGTGATATTATTAAAGATGGTTCAATATCAGCTTTTTCAAATACATATGGTAATTTGTCATTAGCACTTTTGGGCACTTGGTGGTGACAAATGGTGCATTTAATGCTTTTCTAAAGAATGGTGAATTAGCCGTACTTCTGAGTCCCTAAACAGTTTCCTCTCTGGGAACCTCTCAAACTCTCAGTCAAAGCCTCACTCAGTGGCATAGAGGTGACCCTCTTCAGGGATATAAACTCATCAGGTATGAAAAAGGTGACAAGGATCCGAGCCCCCCGACCCCACAGAATATCGGCTTTAAAATTAGGAATAACAGATGATTTTAGCAGTCAGAACAACTAAAGCAGCAGGTAATAATAACAGAAACGCCAAAGAGTCACATCTAATAGAAATATATATAAAAGCATTTATTTTAATTGTGTAGCAGTCAGTTTATCATTTTGGCAGCACTGTTGAGCATTTTGAAAATGTATTTTCATGCCTCTGTGCAAGGCTTAGTCTTTCTATCTGTATAGCCACTGGTGTAAAGTAACTAAGTTCATAAACTCAAGTACTACTTGGGTACAATGTTGGGATACTTGTACTTTATTTAAGTATTTCAATGTTTCTTTTGCTACTTTGTACTTCTACTCCACTACAGCTCAGAGGTAGCCTACATGGTGTACTTTTACTCCACTACATGTATGTAATACCTTTAGTTACTTTACAGATGTGGATGAATGATGTGAAATATAATCAAGTGTTGAATCAGACTTTAGTTCCACCTGGAGTAAATCCACAAGCTACCCTGCAGTATACAAAGTCATTCAAACTAGCTGCACCTTCACCAGCTTTGGAACACTTTGATGATCAATCATTATAAATCATATCATAGATATTATTCTGAAATGGACCAATCTGCACAATGACTACTTTTACTGTCGCTACTTTATACTTTTACTTGAGGAACATTTTGAATGCAGTACTTTTACTGTAACAGAGTATTCCTACACGCTGGTGCTTCTAGTACAAGACCTGAGTACTTCTACTGTCGCTACTTTAACTATATTTTGGTGATAATACTTTTGTACTTTTATTTGAGGAACATTTTGATTGCAGGATTGTTCCTACATTCTGGTACTTCTACTCAAGTACAAGATATATACTTATACCACCTCCGTTTATAGCCTATGAAAAAAACAATTAGAAAACGAAGGCTAAAGCTAACGTTAGCAGATAGTGATGCTCGTTTGCTAGTTAAGTTTGCTCAACGATAATATTGCGACAGAAAAACTTTTCAGTGCACATCACGCTCTGCCGCTCCGACAGGGAGCTCTGCTCTGAACGGCCCGTTCTAACAGCTGTTTCCCAGCGGTCCAACACAGTGACTCCGGACAACACAGTTAATATTAACGAACGCACCTGTAGGTAATGTAGCTGCTGAAGCTAGACACTCATCGTGGAGCAGCAGAGCCTTATTATACATCCATGAGCAGAGCCGACAGGCAGGAAGACTCGAGCACACAGCTCGCGCTTCATTATAATATATAAAAAAAGAACACCATGCGTGTCATGATGGTACATAGCAGCTTGCGGCCGCAGATTACTCCGGGTCCCAGACCCCCCCCCATACCCCAAAAATATTTGTATTGCAGATCTACATGAATCACACAAACGACCTATTTTGGATTCAAAACAGCGAATTTCGCCGAAAGGTGACAAGTTTGCATCCCTGCTCTTGCTCTTCTGGGAAAACTCTTACACAACAGCGCTCAGCTGGGGGCTCATGGGTATCTCCACAGGGAAATTATCAACATGAGACTGCACAGCAATGCTGCAATCTGCAATCTTATTTATTTACAGTTGATGTGTGTCGAGTTACAGTAAGTCTATTGCTAAACAAAACAAAGCCACAACGTTTAGTTGTGATGTCATTACAATTGTTCAGGTTTTATTTCCCATTAATATAATGTATGGATGTAATGACAGGTGACTCAAGCCTGTTGATTTCCAGGTCTCCATTGGTCACCACTTTTCAGTAGTGGTAGAGGGTGTGAGCCTGTTTTCGGTCATTCATGTTCCCCCCAAGTTGAATATGTATACATTTGATCCATCCACTGTTCATAAAGACCTAATCATCACTATAAAGTTGGAGGTTTAACCCTATTTAGGTTTCAGGAAATCGTTAGTTAAAAAAGTTAAACTTTCCTAAATTCTGTTTGTGATCAGGTGTGAAACGTTCCCATTGGTAAAAGGTAACAACAGACCTCTATGTTTCAGACAGTATTACCATTACTCCGTCGTTCTGTACAAATAATTACATGACCTCCCCAAAAGAAGGTAATCCAAAAAATACACGTTTTCCTTTTTTTTGTCTCTTCCATTTACGATACACCCAAAAAAGCTCAGTTATAGAGGCTCAAAACATAAAGTGACACTGGACCCACACAATGCCTGCTCAGCACATTTAAATTAACTCTTGGCACCCATATGTACACTCTCTGTGCCATCTGCTTTAATGACCCATAACAACATAAGCACATAAATACAGCGGTATCAATTTTTGCTAAGTTACAATACTATCAAATTGCTCTAACTGCTATTCTAATTATCCAGAGGCCACTAAAATGTGTTGTAAATGTAGTCACTTTTATTGTATCAACAGAATCTTTGTTGCTCATTAAAACCACTCTTTACTATTGGGCTGACATACAGTATATCTCTTTTAAACCCACATCTAAAGAACAAACGATTAAATGCATCATAATTGATGTTGATTTTCTTGCAATTAGTACAACAGAGGTGCTCTAGATCAGTGGTTCTAAACTGGTGGGTCGCGAGTCGCGGACCCGTTTCGAGTGGGTCGCAGATGTGAGTGAAGAAAAAAAAAATTCCTTTTTATTTATTTTTTGGGGGAAAAAAGTCAAACTTTTATTTTGAAGGCCCGACTTTCTAACGCTGTGCATGCGGTAGGCGTGCGTTGGACTGGAAGTACAGGAGACCATAAACGGTTTTGAAAACTTCTGTCACGTAGTGATCATCTTCTCAATAAAACATCTTTGCTGATGTTTTTTCTATTCTTCTGGCCAATAAGAATCAAGATTGTTGTCGGAAGTCCCCACAGAGAATAGGCTTGTTTGAGACAAGAGAGGCTTCTCAATTCTTAAATTTCCCCTCCTCGACTCCCCTCCTCGAGACTTAGTCCCGCCCACAGGAGATGCGAGCAGAGGACCGAGGAAGGGAACCGAGGAGAGAGGAGGGGAAGCAGCAGACCTTTAAAGAAATGAGAACTCCTCTCCTCTGTGCGGTCATTTTAAAGCGACATCCGTTCATTATTACGTGGCAACAGCTGCATCAACTGTCAAGTGTTTTGTCATAGCGCTGTATTTTATAATCTCTGTTACTGAACATTGTTCCCCCACATATTTACTTTGAATTCATTGAGAGTGCGGTATAATGAGACAATACCAGGCTACAGATGCGGACACACACACAAATATATGTATATAAATATATACAATTAAAAGTATGAGAGCACTCTCATAATAACTTAACACAATCAGAGACTGGATATATCCCCCCCTCTCTCTGGTCGCTGAAATGGGGAATTGAAATTACGGGCCAAAAGTTGTATTTACAAGTATTAAAAGTAAGCAGAGGACACCAAACCAACTGAGACCCCTCTGTCCGCCGCATCTACGCACTGTACAACACACACCTACACACACACACACTGTACCACACACACAGCTCCTAAAGCATAATCAGGCTACAGCCGTTGTGTATTTTATTATGTGAAGCACTAAATGGTTTTAGAAAAATATCGACTCTTTGTTTGTAGATATCTACTAAACTAAAGCAAATAAAGAGAGGCCTGTTATACTGAGTGATATATATTATACACACTGCTCTGCTTTCTGCACGGACCTCACAGCTGTTCTCTCTGGAAACATCGCGACGCGATGAAAGCAGTTTCTAAAATAATATCCAGGGGATGCATGCAGAGCTGTCATTGGCTGAGATAAGTCCGGCCGTGCGTCACGCCTCCACCGTTCCCGGAAATGCATCCGCGGAGGAGCCGTGGAGGAACCATCAGTGTATCCTCGATTAGAGCTCCTCCAGAGAGCCGAGGAGTCGAGGAGGGGACATTTGAGTATTGAGAAGCCTCTAAGCTGTCACTACCCGGGCCCTTTCTCATTTCATCAAATCCCCCTCCTTGACTCCTCGGTCCTCCGGTAGTGACCCGGAAATGAATTTCAGCGCGCCATGTTGAAGGACATCTTATTTCTCTAAATGCACTTCGAGGACCGAGCATCGAGGAGGCTCTCTGGAGGAGCTCTAACCGAGGATACACTGATGGGTCCTCCACGGCTCCTTCGCGGATGCATTTCCGGCAACAGAGATGTTTCAAAGAGTCGTGAGGCACGGCCGGACTAATCTCCAGGCATGAAAACGGGTCAGGGGTGAAAAAGGTGAGAAGGATATTATCCCTCTAGGGGGGTCCGGGGGCATGCTCCCCCGGAAGAACATTTTGAATATTCCATATTTTAAAGCATTAATCTGATGCATTTTGAGATGCATTTTTTGGCCAACCTGGGGAGAGCTGGAGAAACTTAACTTCAGCCATGAGTCAGTATTATCAGGGATGCAAACTCATCAGGTATGGAAAAGGTGACAAGGACCCGAGCCCCCCGACCCCACGGAATATCGGCTTTAAAATGAGGAATAACAGAGGATTTTAGCAGTCAGAACAACTAAAGCAGCAGTGATAATAATAACAGAAATGGTAAAGAGTCACATCTAATAGAAATATATAAAAGCATTTATTTTAATTGTGTTGCAGTCAGTTTATAATTTTGGCAGCACTGTTGAGCATTTTGAAAATCTATTGTCATGCCTCTGTGCAAGGCTGAGTCTTTCTATCTTTATGGCATCTGGTGTAAAGTAACTAAATTCATAAACTCAAGTACTATACTTGGGTACAATTTTGAGATACTTGTACTTTATTTAAGTATTTCAATGTTTTGCTACTTTGTTCTTCTTCTCCTCTACAGTTCATAGGTAAATTGTGTACTTTTACTCCACTACATGTATTTAATACCTTTAGTTACTTCACAGATCTGGATGAATGATGTGAAACCTAATCAAGTGTTGAATCAGACTTTAGTTCCACCTGGAGTAAATCCACAAGCTACCCTGCAGTATACAAATTCATTCAAACTAGCTGCACCTTTACCAGCATTGAGAACACTTTCATGATCAATCATTATAAAACATATCATATATATTATTCTGAAATGGACCAATCTGCACAACGACTACTTTTACTGTCGCTACTTTCACTATATTTTGATGAGAATACTTTTCTACTTTTACTTGAGGAACATTTTGAATGCAGTACTTTTACTAACAGAGTATTCCTATTCCTACACTCTGGTACTTCTACTTTTACTCAAGTACAAGATCTGAGTATTTCTGCTTTTAATCAAGTACAAGATCTGAGTACTTCTACTTTTACTCTAGTACAATATCTGAGTGCTTCTACTTTTACTCAAGTACAATATCTATACTTATACCACCTCCGTTTATCGCCTATGAAAAAAAAACTATTAGAAAAGGAAGGCTAAAGCTAACGTTAGCAGATAGTGACAATGTATGCTAGCTAGCTAGCTCAACGATAATATTGCGTCAGAAACACTTTTCAGTGCACATCACGCTATGCGCTCCGACGGGGAGCTCTGCTCTGAACACCTGACCGGCCCGTTATAACAGCTGTTCACCAGCGGTCCAGTCTGTGCCACAGTGACTCCGGACCGCACAGTTAATATTAACGAACGCACCCGTAGCTAATGTGGCTGCTGAAGCTAGACCATCATCGCGGAGCAGCAGAGCCGACAGGCAGGAAGACTCGAGCACACAGCTCGCGCTGCATTATAATCAGGGGTTCAATTGGGATTTGATATGTGGGGGGGCTGTGTTTTTTTTTTGGGGGGGGCAATATATGATGCCCAATCCTAAAGCAACTGCTCCTGTATCAGATGCACTATTTCATGCCACCAATCGAGAAAGTAAACATAGAAAGTATGTCAAATAGACCGTCTTTTTATTAGTATTATTTAACTGGAATGAATTTACATTTGAAATTATTAAAGGTGGGGTAGGTAAGTTTCAGAAACCGGCTCGAGATACACTTTTTGTTATATTCCATGGAATGCTCTTAACATCCCGATAGCAATGAATACCTGAAGTGCTTGACAAGAAATCCATAAAAAAATGTCATCTGTAGAAGCCGTGATACCGTAAAAAGTACAACCAATCCGTTTAGCCGGCCCGGCTAAATGGATTGGATGGCCTACCAGCCTGTCAGCCTTCCATCGGGGCACAAACTTATCTCGTGCCCTCATTGGTCATGTGCGCGTTCGTGTGTGTTGGAGGAGGGGCTCTGTGAGGAAGTGGCAGATTTTCTCCGGTTGTGTATTTTCAAATTCTAGCGATCTCGAGCCGGTTTCTCAAACTTACCTCCCACCTTTGATATACTTTATTAATCCCCGTGGGGAAATTGTTTCTCTGCATTTGACCCATCCTAGTGTTAGGAGCAGTGGGCAGCCATTTTGAACAGCGCCCAGGGAGCAGTGTAGGGAACGGTGCCTTGCTCAGGGACACCTCGGTAGCACTTGGTCTTGCCGGGACTTGAACTGGTGACTTTCCAATTGCCAAGCCAAGTCCCTATCGACTTCGCCACCACCGCCCCATATAATTTAATATTATAATATATTATACACAAACATTTTTCACAAATTACAGACCTTCAAATTGCCATTTTAAGTCAACATTTCCCTGCACACTTACTCAAGAACATTAAAAAACAACTATATGAGTACAGAGACATATTATCTGAATTGATTGAGGAATGAAAGTCCACATCAATATAAGCAGTTCAACAACATTACTGTATGTACGACCAGCTACTTCATCAAATCCCAGATGGGCTGATAGGGGAAGCCTGTGTAGTCGTGCATCTTTGTCTACAGGCTAAATGGTCTGCAGACCTTCTGGTAGCTACCCACTTCCTCACATATTTTGTGGGGTCCCAAGAGGTAAGAGGAGGTCCAACCATTTGAATGAACATTAGAGCAGAGACATTTTGAGTTTTCAGTTGTGAGCGCATTGATATTACAACTGCATTCATTTCTGAGAAACCCCTCTCACTCTCTGCACTACTCACAGCAATGGTTTCCACTGCATTCTTAAGCTTTAGAAGGGACATGTGCATCGGCACACTGGCATTCTCCTTAAAGTCCCTATAACTTTGCTTAACACCAGAGAATCCGATTTTCAAAAGAGTGCATAGCTCTCTTATTTCACACTCACCATACATTAATGGTAGAGGGCTTGGCCATGTCTTTGTATCAAGAACATTGACCTTTTGAAAGAGGGATTCCTCTTCACAGAGTATGGCCGGCTATTTTTTGCAATGTAGTATGCCGTTCTAAAGACATTATGGGTGGAAGCCAAAATGTCTTTTTGAGTTTTTAGAAAGCTTGATTTTAAAGCTTCTTCATTTTGTCTTTTTACTATGTCCTGTGCTAATTTGTGACTCTGTGAGACACTATGTTCATTTATTTTCTTTCTCAAAGATTTCATTTGCTTCTCATTGCTGTTGCCATATGGGCCTACCCTACAGTTCTGCCTAGTGCTGCGTACCGGTACGCCGAACCGGTACTGGACTTGTAAAAAGTTTCGGTTCAAGTCCGGTTAAAACCGGAACGTCGGGAACCGGTACTTGGACTCGCAAAAAAACTAGCACTTACGTATATTCTGGTGTCTGTTGTTATTTAAACATTCCCTGATAAACGTTATTCAGTGTCAATAAATGAGTGCTAATCCCAGTGTGCTCAGTGTACAACATCACATGTCATTTCACCTTCGATTCACGGTTTGAAAACATAGCCTTTCGCCACATGCTAATGCTAACCGGAAGTGAAGAATTTTCAGAATAAAAGTATTAGTTAAGTTAATAGTGTGAACTTCCGTTTTATTCAGAATAAAACTGATTTAAATTAAATAGTGTATTTAATTCAAAATTACGCCATATCAACATTGATTTTAATTTCTAACAGTATGTATGTACATCACTATGTATGTAGTATGTACTGTATAATGTACACATGTAGAGTTGTAGAAAATGTACAGACAGTACACTCTGACTGTACAGTCACTACAGTGTAGCCTATACTGTATAGTAGGTGTGTAACAGTGTAATGTGTATAGTCTACTCTACACTCTACCTTTCAGCAACGTTTTAGGGATTTAGGCTCAGTCAGCTCAGGGACTGTTTGGTTACTTTAGTTTGGTAAATGAAATAAATGTTTGAACTTTGTAGTAGTTCACTGTAGTTGCTGTCATAAGTCATTTGTAGACTAAGTGGCAAAAAGTGTTTTTTCTACATTTGTACTTTGTAGAGAAATGTGGACACAAGTTAGATGGGAGCACAATAAACCTGATGAGTTTGAATTTGAGTTGATTATTGTTAATTTTAAATTGATAATTAGCTCACAATAAGTTCACTTTAGTTACTCACACAACTTGACACAAGACATGGGTTCAGGTCCGGACTTATAAGTCCGGACCTGAACCTGAACCTCTGGACTTGAGTCCGGACCTGAACCTGAATGTGAGTCCAGGTACGCAGCACTAGTTCTGCCATTCAGTAGAGAATGAGCACCTCTGTTTCCCTGTTCTCATTGCCCCAAGGGATCCGCTTCCCTGCATGATTTGCATCCCATTTTTTTTATATCCAACTATTAGAAATGTATATTTCTGTGTAAAATATTCCAATTGACTTTGCACTCAGCAGTCAGGCAAGTTGTCAGCCTTTCCTACACTGCTTCCCTGCTCTGCTCCTCTGTCCTCCTCAGGCTGCTCTGCTCTCCTCAAGTTCCTCCACTCCCTTCCCTTCTATACGCTGCTCTGATCCTCTCTCTTTTCCAAGCTGCCCTGCTCGCCCATCACCTGCCTTGTTCTGCTCAACTCTGCATTTAAATGTAGGATAATTAACAAAGGAACTTATGGTGAATAAAGAAGATACAAATGGCTTTGACACGCTAAGTAGCAGTGATGTCTTGATACCTTTTTAAGAAGTCTGTAACTTTCCTCCTTTTTGCTTCACTCATTTCTGCATCATGCCTCACTTTAAACTCTGAAACTTTCAAAGAGAAAGGAAATAAATATATGCATATCTCAGCTTTATGCACACACATACATAGCATCAGGCTGGGGCCAGTTGTTTCATGAGAGGGGTACAATAAAAGCAGGTTAAATTGACAAAGACAGTATATAGTAATTTTGTAAAAATAAACATAAAATACAATAATTGGTATTTGTTTTGGTAAATTTAAGTGACAATTTAATTAAAAAACATAAACAGTATTTGCTTTTATAAGGTAATGAACAGTTTAATCTCCACTGTACATCCGGGTCTCTGATTTGATTTAATTCCAATAAATCGTAATATTGTAACCTTTTTTTTGGAGGGTTTGCCCCCCCCTAGAACCGCCCCTGCATAGCATGGTTTAGGAAACGGGCGCTCTGCACTGAGGAACCGCAGCCGAGTCCCGCGGGAGGTGCTGCGTGTAAAGCTCACGATCGGAGCAGAGACACACGTTCACTGACAAAGCCGACAAACTATAACTGGTCGCAGAGATCTGCTATTCTAAAATAAAGTCAACAATATCGACCATTGGCTGGTGTCTTTCTCTTAGTTTAAGAAATGCTTGATTTGATCAAAAGTTAGTCAAACAAAAAAACGTTATTTAACTTAATGGTAGTCGAACGTAAAACCCGAATATCAGACGAATTCATGTTAAGAAACCTGTCAGCGTATTACCTATTTTCAGTCACTCTGCCGGCTGTCTGTGTGATTGACGGAAGAGACTGTGTGGTCGCCGATCAGCCAAGTAGATTTGAAGAAAATAAAGAAAGGGGAAACCCGCGAAAAATTTGAAAAGTGCGTCATCTTATTTATGTTCCCTACAGCTAGAAAGAGTGTTTTATTGATTTTTCGAATTATTAAGAACCTTAAACATATAGAAAGAAAAGTTGTAATATGTATATATTTTTTGTGTTAACATATAATATAGGCATGCTGCATACATTGTTAAAAATATGCGAGGGGCATGACGTCAGAGCATTTTCCTATGTGCCGGTGCTTAGCCCCGGACAGCCCCGGCCCAATTTAACCCCTGATTATAATATATAAAAAAAGAACACCATGCGTGTCATGATGGCACATAACAGCTCGCGGCCACAGATTACTCCAGGTTTCAGACCCCCCCCATACCCCAAAAATATTTTTATTGCAGATCTACATGAATCACACAAACGACCTATTTTGGATTCAAAACGGCGAATTTCGCCAAAAGGTGAGTGATTCTCATGCCTGAATCTCAGCCAATGACAGCTCTGCATGCATCCCCTGGATATTATTTTATTAACTGCTTTCATCGCGCGATGTTTCCAGAGAGAACAGCTGTGAGGTCTGTGCAGAAAGCAGAGCAGTGTGTATAATATATATCACTCAGTATAACAGGCCTACTCTCTTTATTTGCTGTAGTTTAGTAGATATCTACAAACAAAGAGTCCATATTTTTCTAAAACCATTTAGTGTTCACATAATAAAATACACAACGGCTGTTAGGCTGTTAGCTGTAGGTGCGTGTGTGTGGTACAGTGTGTGCGTAGATGCAGCGGACAGACAGGTCTCAGTTGGTTTGGTGTCCTCTGCTTACTTTTAATACTTGTAAATAAAACTTTTGGCCCGTAATTTATTTTTCCTCATTGTAGCGACCAGAGAGGGGGAGGGGGATATATCCAGTCTCTGATAGTGTTATGTTATTATGAGAGTGCTCTGTTTGATTCTGAAATTGTATATACAGTGGGGCAAAAAAGTATTTAGTCAGCCACCAATTGTGCAGGTTCTCCCACTTAAAAAGATGAGGCCTATCATTTTCATCCTAGGTACACTTCAACTATGAGAGACAGAATGGGGGGAAAGAATCCAGGAAATCACATTGTAGGATTTTTAATGAATTACTTGGTAAATTCCTCGGTAAAATAAGTATTTGGTCACCTACAAACAAACAAGATTTCTGGCTCTCACAGACCTGTAACTTCTTCTTTAAGAGCCTCCTCTGTCCTCCACTTGTTAACTGTATTAATGGCACTTGTTTGAACTCATTATCAGTATAAAAGACACCTGTCCACAACCTCAAACAGTCACACTCCAAACTCCACTATGGCCAAGACCAAAGAGCTGTCAAAGGACACCAGAAACAAAATTGTAGACCTGCACCAGGCTGGGAAGACTGAATCTGCAATAGGTAAGCAGCTTGGTGTGAGGAAATCAACTGTGGGAGCAATTATTAGAACATGGAAGACATACAAGACCACTGATAATCTCCCTCGATCTGGGGCTCCACGCAAGATCTCACCCCGTGGGGTCAAAATGATCACAAGAACGGTGAGCAAAAATCCCAGAACCACACAGGGGGACCTAGTCAATGACCTGCAGAGAGCTGGGACCAAAGTAACAAAGGCTACCATCAGTAACACACTACGCCGCCAGGGACTCAAATCCTGCAGTGCCAGACGTGTCCCCCTGCTTAAGCCAGTACATGTCCTGGCCCGTCTGAAGTTTGCTAGAGAGCATTTAGATGATCCAGAAGAGGATTGGGAGAATGTCATATGGTCAGATGAAACCAAAATAGAACTTTTTTGGTAAAAACTAAACTAGACGTGTTTGGAGGAGAAAGAATTCTGAGTTGCATCCAAAGAACACCATACCTAATGTGAAACATGGGGGTGGAAACATCAAGCTTTGGGACTGTTTTTCTGAAAAGGGACCAGGACGACTGATCCGTGTAATAGTCCGGCAGTCAAAGGGCTATTTTTACCCTAACCCCAAATTCTCTGATAAAGTTTTTTTCTCTGCTGATTATTCATATATAGGGTCTATATAAAGAGATCTAGGGTGGTGTGGAGTTCTCATCCTTGGGCAATTTGAATTATTCACGATTTTGTGCAGGTACCCTTATTCGCGATATTCGTGAATCGCTGAATTAGGGGGTAGGGCTACTCTTTGACGTCTAGTGTAATGTAACATTCACATATTACAGCATATGATATACCATAGTAAAAAGGAATAACATACCTTTCCAACGGTGTATTATACATGTCTTTGTGATGAATAATAACGTCACATGACACTGGAATGTATGTCTTGCAAGGACGATCTACGGACATTTTTATAATAGTTTCCTAAAAAAATAAGGGGAAATATCGATTATTATATGTGCAGCACGCATCTCTTGATGAGCTACGTAGGATGCATTGGGTCCCTTATGGCGGACAGTGGTATAGTGGAGGTACTGAGTTCATCATTCGGTGGTGTGCTGAAGATGCTGATAGGAAAGAAGTTCCCTGAGAACGTAAGAGCATTGAGAATGTTGGTGGAGGAACTCCTCAAACCAGTCTTTGAGAAACATGAGTTGGAGAGGATGGATGACCTAATGAAGATCTTGGAGGATGCAGCATCAAAAAACAGAACGACTAAGCTGTGGGTCGATTGTTTGATCAAGCCGGACACTGACAATAGCAGACTATATATGCACATATGTACAGTATATAACATGTATGTGCTAGTTAAGCTAAAATGACTTCTGTGGTTCTTGATTGTTGTAATTTTCTTTATTTTGCCTTCAGCAATAAAATTGTCTTTGTTATCAATACTGGTCATAACATTAGTAAAGTAGAGTGCAATAATATGTGTGCATGTGCTTGCTTGCTTGCGTGTGAGAACAACAACAATAACCCTCATATATCTTAATACCAGATTAAGCTAAACTAATTGGTAAATTGTTTGTATGAGCAGAAATCTTTAATTTGCAGAGTTGCCCTGAATGCCTTACACGTGATTTACAAGCGATAATACAAATATGCTGACTCTGCAAAATTGAAATACAATACAGAAACGACCATTGTAACGCATAATTTTAATAATGAGGCATTCAGTTATTATAATACACATCAATACACCATATTAGCAGACCTCCAGTGATACCGCACATATAATAATCGATATTTCCCCTTATTTTTAGGAAACTATTATAAAAATGTCCGTAGATCGTCGTTGCAAGACATACATTCCAGTGTCATGTGACGTTAGTATTCATCACAAAGACATGTATAATAGACCGTTGGAAAGGTATGTTATTCCTTTTTACTATGGTATATCATATGTTGTAATATGTGAATGTTACATTACACTAGACGTCAAAGAGTAGCCCTACCCCCTAATTCAGCGATTCACGAATATCGCGAATAAGGGTACCTGCAGAAAATCGTGAATAATTCAAATTGCCCAAGGATGAGAACTCCACACCACCCTAGATATCTTTATATAGACCCTATATATGAATAATCAGCAGAGAAAAAAACTTTATCAGAGAATTTGGGGTCAAGCTCCTCACTGCCGGACTATAAAGGAAATAATTAATGGGGCCATGTATCGTGAGATTTTGAGTGACAACCTCCTTCCATCAGCAAGGGCATTGAAGATGAAACGTGGCTGGGTCTTTCAGCATGACAATGATCCCAAACACACCGCCCGGGCAATGAAGGAGTGGCTTCGTAAGAAGCATTTCAAGGTCCTGGAGTGGCCTAGCCAGTCTCCAGATCTCAACCCCATAGAAAATCTTTGGAGGGAGTTGAAAGTCCGTGTTGCCCAGCGACAGCCCCAAAACATCACTGCTCTAGAGGAGATCTGCATGGAGGAATGGGCCAAAATACCAGCAAGAGTGTGTGAAAACCTTGTGAAGACTTACAGAACACGTTTGACCTCTGTCATTGCCAACAAAGGGTATATAACAAAGTATTGAGATGAACTTTTGTTATTGACCAAATACTTATTTTCCACCATCATTTGCAAATAAATTCTTTAAAAATCAGACAGTGATTTTCTGGATTTTTTTTTCTCATTCTGTCTCTCATAGTTGAGGTATAATTATGAAAATTACAGGCCTCTCATCTTTTTAAGTGGGCGAACTTGCACAATTGGTGGCTGACTAAATACTTTTTTGCCCCACTGTATATATATATATAAATATATACATATATAAATATATACATACATACATATATATATATATATATATATATATGTGTGTGTGTCCGCATGTGTAGCCTGTTATTGTCTCATTATACCGCACTGTGAATGAATCAAAGTAAATATATAAGTCCATCAGACAGAGTGCTGCTGTTCCTCCTGTCATCATTAATGGACGTCTCTTTAAAATGACCGCTCAGAGGAGAGGAGTTCTCATTTCTCTAACCGCCTGCTGCTTCCCCTCCTCTCTCCTCGGTTCCCCTCCTCGGCTCCTTGGCTCGCATCTCCTGTGGGCGGGACTAAGTCTCAAGGATAGGAGTCGAGGAGGGGAGTTCGAGAAATGAGAAAGGGCCCCGATCTGCAGCTCTGCCTGATCTGCAGTGTGCAGGTGCGAGATGGTCCGCCATATTGGACAACTCCGGACGGCAACCCAAGTAGGACAACATTGACAGTGGCTTTTGACAAAGCTCAAAAATAAAACGAGAGAGAGTTATGAGTTATTGTTATTACAACGTGACTTCACTATTATTTAACAACTCTTTTTATTGGGTTCTTTTATTTGGGGTTAAGTACATTGTCAGAATAAGTGAGAAATAGATTTAACTTCTGTTAGACAGCATACTGAATACATCTTTACTGTGAATGTGTGCAAAAATGTATGGCATATAGCTGTCTAACAGAAGTTAAATCAATTTCTCACTTATTCTGACAATGTACTTAACCCCAAATAAAAGAACTCAATAAAAAGAGTTGTTAAATAATAGTGAAGTCACGTTGTAATAACAATAACTCATCTCTCTCGAGTTTTCCTTTTGAGCTTTGCCAAAAGCCACTGTGTCTATGTTGTCCTGGGTTGCCATCCGGAGTTGTCCAATATGGCGGACCATCTCGCACATGCGCACTGCAGATCGGGCAGAGCTGCAGATCGGGTAGTGACACAAGCGAGACCTGCGCAGATGCGATCAACGTCTTGCTAGTGCATTGCATGCATGGATGTATAATAAGAACTGGATACAGCGTGGGAGGCGGGGCCTCATTCATTCCTATGAGAGTTGCTCATTAGCGCATGATGATAAAATGGCCCAACTTTTGAGAGTGAAACGTCACAGATTACCCGGCATGCCTCAGAAGTACCCGTATGTGCACCTATAGCGCATGCGCAACTTTAACCAAAATGCTCGTTCACATCAAGCACGTCAATTTGCGTACACGTAACAGCACCGCACGTTCATGACAGCATGGTAATGATTTGTTATTATGATGGATTTGATATTAACGAGGCGGCAGTTAGCAGCTAGCGGCTAGCTAGTCATTATGCTAATGTACTTATATTACGCTGCAACAGGATCTAGTGATATCCAAGCAACAGAGCTTCATTTAGCATGAAAGAATTATTGCACTTAAGGCTGCAGGCTGACATGCTTAACTAACAATAATGCTTAATTTATTATATCTGTCTATCTAGCATACAATCCCAATAAGCTGCTAGCAACTGCAAAACACTAGTGCTAGCTAATGTTTTGCAAACTATTAAAAGTGAGGCTATTACAGTAGACCTAACATTAGTCTAGGAGCCTCACTTATAATATTTTGCTAAACATTTGCTAGATACATGTTGGCTAGCTAATGAGCTTCACATATCAACCTGAAAAACTGCGAGGCTCCACTCGCAGCCCCTCCCCCCCCCTCCGCACCACAGTTACTCCGCTGCACGCACCCCCAACTCTGACTGACTTCCCGCGTCCCTGTGTAACTGGGAAACTGATAGAATTGGATCATAAGATCGTGGTGTTTTTGCAACTTCAGCATAGGGGATAGGGATGTTTATTGAACTTCGGTTTAACACATGTATGGCTCTGCCGCTCAGTGCTGTCTGCGTTTTTTCGCACCTGCCTGTAATCTGAGAAGGTCCCGCCTCTCTGGCTGGCTCCCGCCCGGAAAATCTTCAGTAATAGCCCATCAGATAGCGCTGTGAGCGGGACATTGCTCGTGTACACAGAGTGGTGACTGCAGCCAGAGAAACGGCCGCATCAGAGCCAAAGTTTTATCGGCAATTTGATAAAAAAAAGGCCAATACCGATGCGGAATATCGGCCGATATTATATATATAATAATAAGTAATATTAACTTTATTGAATACAACATTTATGGTACAAGATTTAATCATACAGCCCATGTAGTATGATAATGAATTATAGCAAACATGTGCAATATATCCATTATTACAGCTCCGTGGGCTGGCAGTAAGACGATATGGGTCCGTTCTTATTGTGCATCCATGGGTAAAGATAAACACAACTCACATTGGTTTTCACCATTTCACGCGAGGTGCAAGCAGAATATCATAGTCTATTGCCTTAATCAATATCTAGTAGGGCTGTGCAATTAATCGTATTTTAATCGCGATTACGATTATGGCTTGCGACGATTATGAAAACAGCATAATTGACAAAATACGATTATTTTGCTGGGTGCGCTTTCGCCCCTCCCTAAAAGCCCACTCAGCCACGTGGGAGTGACATGTGTTGTGAGTGTTCAGCGCGAGCGAAGATGTCAGAACAAGAGCAGCAACTCGTTAAAAAGAAGGGTAAAACTATTTCCACTATTTGCAAGTACTTTGCCATTACATTTCACATCGCTAAAGATATGTGCCCAGTTAGCACTGTTAGCAACCAGGGCTTTAAGCAACTTGTCAACACGTTGGACAAGCGTTACGCGATGCCGTCTCGGTATTATTTCAGCAGGTCTGCGCTGCCTGCACTATATGACAAATGCCGTGGGGAAGTTGAGATTGATGTGGCTTCAGCTGACTACTTTGCTACCACAACAGACCTATGGTCTAGCCCAGGGGTGCCCAACCAGTCGATCGCGAGATGTGTCTAAAAATAGAACAACAATATTCAGTTTTATCGTTAATGTCCTGTAACATAATCTTCCTGTGCCAGAATAATGCACTTGAACGCATCAAAGCTTTGTGATTGGCCGGCGTCACCCCATGTGTCGAGGCGTGGCTGAGGGTCTTCAGTACTGGTGGCAATATTGTCACCTGCCTGCGCTCATCTCTGAAACCAGACCATGTAAACAGGCTGGTGTTTCTAGCAAACAATCTTTAAGAGATGACATGAGCAGCCCTACCAGCATTTGCCATGGTGGCCTAAACATTTTTATTTGGTCTTAAATTGTAGTTCAACATTTATTTCCTGTTACTTCTGGACCATGAGGGTTGGCCAGCCTTCAACGTTTAACTGAGTGGAATATGTTGAATATGTTTTACCAACATGTTGGCTATATGTTAAGGAGTTTTCAGTAGGTTGTGACAGTGCACTGCATCATATTTGATTTAATTTATTTTAGTCTAATTTATTTTTATTTATCATATTAATAATATATGTTTAGTATGGTTTTGGAAGTGCGCTCCAACATATTTGTTGATCTTGTTTATTGGTAAAATATTATTTGTTTTAAAGTTCAATAAATGGTCAATGAATAATCGTCAAAATAATCGTGATGTCAATTATTGACCCAAATAATCGTGATTATGATTTTTGCCATAATCGCACAGCCCTAATATCTAGTCAACTCTAAAATACCACATATATGCAATGGCATGATAATATTATTGTGACAAGTGGGGTATTCACCTGGTGTTTCCAGAAATTAGACGTAGATGCAGCCAAAATCGACGAAGGCCACTTTCGCGGGTCGTTTTTCCATACATCTGCAGGCAGTCTGTAAAGGCAATCCGACAACCCACACAGCTCTAGTTTACGCTGGTAACGACCTAGAGCACACTCCTCGAGTCCAGAGATGTAATCCGAAGACATGCAGCGATTTCTTCGGTCGTTAATTCAGAAAAAAAACCTAGTGCGCTCTGCCTGGCTACGTTAGCTAGCTGTTTATATTTGCACCTCCAGGAAAATGGCGTATTTATATATATATATGTATATATATGGCACGCGTTGCATTGTGGGTAGCTCGTGACGTTACTGTGTGAAAGAATTGTATTCACTGAATTTCACTCTCTGCCTTTAACGGCTCGTTGTAGCTCCAATAGCTCCAGCCCCCACCCTTCCTGTGAGCACAGTGTGCTCTGATTGGTCGGGACACGTAACATGAACGTGCCGGGCGGCGCGGTCTTGTGGGTTAGATGCACGTTCATAATGCAGAGGGAAATAACTCTCAGAATAACGTTATTAGCACATTATTAAGACTTGAGGAACGAATGTTTTTAATAAGGGCTATACAAGTGTTCATACTGGGTAGTTTATTTAGTTTAACAAAAATTATCCAACGATTTACAGACCACTCTTTCCCCATGTAAGTCAATGGGAAAAAGTGTTTCCGGGCCTGGCAACCAAACGGAAGTGTAGTACCGCCGTTTGGCCAGCACGAATATTTTCATCTGAGTCCGGCGCACTTCCTGGGGGCTTGATTGCATGATGGTTAGTCATTTTGTCCGACTTGCTCTGGAGGCTCGCCTACATGAGACGTTGAAATCTCGCGGGACAAAGACGCCCACAGCCTTGAGAGCGAGGCGGCGCAGTTCCTCTGCGGAAGCGAAATGCTTGATGGGAAACGACTCGCTGGTATCTCGAGCTGAGCGCTCATTGGTGGTTTTTACCACGTGATGCTGATGAAACTCTCCAATTGGCTCGGCAAAAGTTTGTTGTTTATTTGTGTCAGTTTTACGTCGCCACTTCCATTCACATTTTTCATCATTGTTCCACAATGTTTATCATCATGAAATTAATATCTATATATGTTATACTGTACTTGCACTACTTACCGTTTTCATACTTTATATCTTAGCATATTCATACACACTGTTCATACTGCTGTGTATATCTAGTGTATTCATACCCCTCACTGTTTATTCATCATTCTGTCACGTTTGTAGTTTTGTCTGTGTTGGTGTTTTTCTTGTCTTTGGGTTTCCTGTTTTATTGTGTAAAGTGTTCACCCCCGTTTCCTGCCTGTCTGCTTTCTGTCTGTTTCCCTCCCTGATTACCCGATTGTGTTCACCTGTTGTCCTTGTGTTTCCCCTCCATGTCATTCCACGGTTTGTGTTCCTTGTGCTGCTCGTTGGTGTTGGATATTTTGGATTCTGCCTTGTGTTGCCACAGCTTTATATATTTTAATAAAGCTCGCTTTTCGTTATTCTGCATTTGAGTCCTACCTGCTTCACCCATTCTTAACAGAATGAACCGACCAAATTTGGACTCAGCAGATTTCAATGTTTTGGCCCCACAGGCGGAATGTCTTGGGTATTCTCTGGAGTACATTTTTTACACCTGGAAGAACGCCTCATCTAGACGGGGTAAAGAGGCTGCTTTGAAGGAGGCACGCCGGGAGGTTGCTCGCAAGCCCTGGCTCAGGAGCTTGTTGCCGGAGTGGCTACAAACCTTTTCAAGTAGCCCTGAAGAATTGGCACAAGCTTCTAACCCTTTCCTGGGATCCAACTACTGTCCTGTTGAAGGTCCACAGAGTCTCCAAAGAGCCTCTAGGAGACGCAGGGCCAGGATTCCAGCCCGTGCTCCAACAGCCATGATCCCGGCTTCAGTTCCGGTTTCCACAGCCATGGATCCATGCACCAGTACCGGCCCGCAGAGCTATGTTTCCTTGCTCGATTACCTGGCCCACACAGCCATGGTCTAGGCCTCTGTTCCGGTTCCAGCGGCTCCAGTTCCAACCTCAGACCTTTTCTCAGGAACCCGTCTAGCGTTTGGAGGTCCACGGAGCCTCCAAAAGGTCTCTGGAAGATGCAAGGCCAGGATTCCAGCCCGTACTCCAGCGGCTCCGGCTCCAGTGCCGGTCCCAGCAGCCATGGTTCCGGCCCCAGCAGCCATGGTTCCGGCCCCAGTCCTGGTCCCAGCTGCCATAGTCCCTTGTCTAGTCCCTTCTCTAGTCCCTTCTCTAGTCCCTACTCAATTCCTTTCTCAAGTCCTTTCTCAAGTCCCTCCTCTAGTCACTTCCCTAGTCCCTTCTCCAGTCCCCCTTTTAGTCACCTCTCTAGTCCCTTCCCAAGTCCCTTCTCTAGTCCCTTCCCAAGTCCCTTCTCTAGTTCCTTCTCTAGTCCCATCTCCAGTTCCCTCTCGAGTCCCCTCTCCAGTCACCTCTCGAGTTCCATCTCTAGTTCCTACTCAAGTCCCGCCTCTAGTCAATTCCCTAGTCCCATCTCTAGTCCCTCCTCTAGTCACTTCTCCAGTCCCCTCTCGAGTTCCCTCTCGAGGTCCCTCCTCTAGTCCCTCCTTTAGTCCCTCCTCTAGTCCCTCCTCGAGTCCCCTCTCTAGTTCCCCTCTCAAGTCCCCTCTCGAGTTCCCTCCTCTAGTTCCTCCTCTAGTCCCTCCTCTTGTTCCTCCTCTAGTCTCTCCTCTAGTCCCCTCTGGAGTTCCGTCTCTAGTTCCCCTCTCGAGTCACGTCTCAAGTCCCTACCCAATGTCCTGGTCCGTTGGAGGTTCCGCTGGGGGTCCTGCCAACTCCATGTCCTGTCCCGTTGGAGGCCCCGTCGACTACTCCTCTGCCGGGGGTCCTACCAATCGTATGTCTGTCCCGTTGGAGGTCCCGCCGTCTACTCTCCTGCCGGGGGTCCTGCCGGGGGTCCTGCCGGGGGTCCTGCCAGCTTCTTGTCCTGTCTCGTTGGAGGTCCCGCCGTCTACTCTCCTGCCGGGGGTCCTGCCAATCCTATGTCCTGTGCCGTTGGAGGCCCCACCGACTACTCTCCTGCCGGGGGTCCTGCCAACCCTTTGTCCCGTCCCGTTGGAGGTCCCGCCGTCTGCTCTCCTGCCGGGGGTCCTGCCAGCTCCTTGTCCCATCTCGTTGGAGGTCCCACCGACTGCTCTCCTGCCGGGGGTCCTGCCAACCCTTTGTCCTGTGCCGTTGGAGGCCCCGCCGACTGCTCTTCTGCCGGGGGTCCTGCCAACTATTCCTCTGCCCGGGGGTCCTGCCAACCCTATGTCCTGTGCCGTTGGAGGTCCCGCCGACTGCTCTCCTGCCGGGGGTCCTGCAAATCCTATGTCCTGTTCCTCTGGGGGTCCCGCCGACAACTCTTATGCCGGGGGTCCTGCCAACCCCTTGTCCTGTTCCGTTGGAGGCCCCACCATCACCTGTCTCACCGGGGGTCCTGCCAACTACTGGTCCTCTTCCGTGGGGGATCCTGCCGAAGCCTGTCCCACTGGCTCCGGTTCCTGTTCGGCTGACACTGGGTCCTGCCCGGCCTCCGGAGCTGTCTGGTCTTCGCCCTCGAGCCCGGCCTCCGGAGAGCCGCGGTCTTCTCCCTCGAGCCCGGCCCCCTGAGTGCCGCGTTCTTCGTCCTCGGGCCCGGCCCCCTGACTCTTCCTGCCGCTGCTTTTGCCCTCATGCACGGCCCCCTGAGTTTGCCAGCTGTGGCCTTCGCCCCTTTTTGAACTTTGCCTTGCCCCCAGGCCGTCCACCCGAGACCCCCTCCTTGGTCTCTGCCTTGCCCCCGGGCCTTCCGCCGGAGACCCCATCCTTGGTCTCTGCCTTGCTCCCGGGCCTTCCGCCCGAGACCCCCTCCTTGGTCTCTGCCTTTCCCCCGGGCCGTCCGCCCGAGACCCGTCCTCCAGACCCCCTCCACCCACCCTTTCTTGGCCCTAGTTAGGTGTCCTCCCTCCGGTCCCCCTCCACCCACCCTTCTGGACCTTTTTTTGGGACGTCTGGGATCCGTCCCTTGAGGGGGGGGTTATGTCACGTTTGTAGTTTTGTCTGTGTTGGTGTTTTTCTTGTCTTTGGGTTTCCTGTTTTATTGTTTAAAGTGTTCACCCCCGTTTCCTGCCTGTCTGCTTTCTGTCTGTTTCCCTCCCTGATTACCCGATTGTGTTCACCTGTTGTCCTTGTGTTTCCCCTCCATGTCATTCCACAGTTTGTGTTCCTTGTGCTGCTCGTTGGTGTTGGATATTTTGGATTCTGCCTTGTGTTGCCACAGCTTTATATATTTTAATAAAGCTCGCTTTTCGTTATTCTGCATTTGAGTCCTACCTGCTTCACCCATTCGTAACACATTCAATTCATTCTATATTTTATTCTGTCTATTGTGTACATTACTTTTCACTTTACTGCTTGTTGCACCTGGTTAGAAGCTAAACTGCATTTCGTTGTCTCAGTACCTGTAATATGTGCAATAACAATAAAGTTGAATCTAATCTTGAGCAGGAACAAATGTATTTACTTAGTACATATCTGACATTAACGATTAAACACATGTGTGCATTCTTTATAAATGCAAACCGAGTCAAGCCGACTCCGGAGGTGGCGGTATGCACCTTAAAGTTGTTTGCAATCCGCCAAAAAACCGAGAGAAGAAGAAGAAGGCGAAGAAGAAGAAGCAGACTCGGAGCTGTCCGACTTCAGGCGAGCTTTTTGAGACCTCCCCCGCCTGCGATCGGCTATTCTCGTCTACTTTCGAGGCGAGCCGCAACGCCTCTCAAACAAGCCTAGTAACTTTGCGATATAACCAGCCTGTCCTCCTACAAAAAACGACCAAATAGGTCGATTGTTTAAGCACCTTAGATTACGACCCATAGCCACGTTTTAAAGTGTAGCACTAGTGCTGGAGCGACGCGTCGACGCGTCAACTTCAAAATATCGTCGACGACATATTTCCGCGTCGACGCGTCGCTACACACACGTGGGTGTGTAAACAAAGCAACAAGCCATTCGCAATCGCACTTCAAACACAATGGAGACTGAAACGGCTACCAACTCCTCCTCACAGGATTGCGCACGAAGCCCTCAAATGAAAACATCTCGCCCTAGGTCTTCAAAAGCATGGGAATATTTTAAAGTTAGTCCAAAACGCAAAGATATTGTCATTTGCAGTCTTTGCCAAATGGAGTTGGCATATCACACAAGCACAACGGCTATGTTGGAACATTTAAAGCGGCAGCTAGCTGTGGTGGCTACCATTAGCAGCTAGCATTTGCTCTCCGATTTTTACATAAAAATGGAATTATGGATTATAAATTCAATATTTTTTTTATACATAGACGTTAAAAACCTATGGATTAACCGATTCAGCCGCGTTTTTTCTCGTTTTAATGCCATTGAACACGTCTTTTGATCAGATTGACAGCTACGGTGGTGAGACGATCTCCCTAGAAGCTCTGTAAAGGTACGTGTTGTGATGACTGTATTTGCTTCCTCTGTCGCGAGTCCGGATCACTCAGTGATGATACTATATACCTACATAATCTGTGGAGTCTCAGCTTTAATCGGATATCTTGTATGTGCAGCTACGATAAGTAATAAGGGTACTTTTATCTTGAGTTCTGTGCCAATGTCCGTTAGCATTTTTCGCTTATGGATCATTTAGATGCTTCTTATGAGACTTGTGTTTTGTTTTGGTAAACATGGTTTGTATCGTCAGTTAGCTGAGATTATTTCCGTTAATCTGGTATAACACATTAATAGTTTGTTAAATATTAAGATCCCCTGAGACACAGTATCGTGAAAAAAAAAATGTTACATTACGTTTTTTTTACATTACGTTTTTTATGAATTGAACAACAGAAAAATAATCATTAGATTAGTCGACTAATCGATCAAATAATCGCCCGATTAATCGTTTTCGAAATAATCGTTTCCCCCCAGCACTATGTAGCACCTCTAGTGGTCGTGTAAGAAACAACATGCTCCCGTTTATTCACAAATAACCCTCTCTGGAAAATCCTAAATTGTAGAATACTTTGGCCATTAAAATGCTTTTTGATTAGATTTCTAGCGAGAAGTGTATATTGTACTTTTAGAATCCACGTCCAGTCGATGTGTAGGATCTATAGTTTGATAGATATTACGAAGATGATTTGAGGTCTCGCCAGGATAAAGTGTATGCAGCTTCCATGTAAAGTTAGCGTGGGTGAAAACAGTTTTTCCGGTCTCGAAGTTTTCATAATAAAATCGGATATATTACCCTCACTGTCAAATGATTACACAGTGATATCTGCATTACTCATCCACTAAAAAAAAAAAGTTTATCCTTGTTAATTACACAATATTGATTGGTTTAAATTGTGTACAATGCTTTTGTGTTTTTAACCTTCGATTCAGAGAAACACATTTTTTAGGAGTTTAGACACTACAGTTTCCGAAGACACTACACTACCCAGAATCCCCAGCTATCGTTTGGGACTACAACATCCGCCTTGCTTTACAAACCCCGTGATTAGTCATCAAGCCCTGTGATTGGATGTTGGAGTGGCAGTGTGACAAGGTTACACTGAGCGTCAACAGCTCTTTGAAATGGAATGGAACCACAGCAGACTTTCCAAAACTGGAAACAAACTGTTTAAGAAGAAGCATTTAAAATTACACAAATACCTTATCTTACCTTGATTTATGAACTTAAAAATTCTCAGGATTGTGAATGTGGACTAAACAGTAAACTTTCTTTTAATTTGATTGAACTGTTACCTCACCTTGAGAAACTTCACAAGATGCTCACTGGCTTGTCTGGCTGAGAGCTTTCCTGGTCTCTTGCGGCCCTGAGTTGACGGTGGCAGAAGGTGCACAAAGACCATAAGGGATGACATATCGCTGTCCCATCCTGAAAAAAAAAGTACAAATGTGTAAACAGTCATTCCATTTGGCCTTAAAACTAATTATCCGTTCAATGAGAACAAACATTTTATTCCATTGTACCATTTTCCACTTCTGTTGTGGATCCAGCATTTTGAACAAGGTCTTGAAGGTCGCCTGTCTGTGTGAGGCCACGGCTTTGGTCAAGGACTTTCTTCTTGTATACAGTTGGCCACTTTTCCAGGAACTTTGCAGAGGTGATATCACCAAACAGAAGATTAAAGTCCTGTTCAATCTGCAGACAAGATGGAATAAGACAGAAAAGTAGACATAAGGGTCATGAAAGATTTCACATCCCAAACCAGGCTTTTGTAGAACAGTAATAAAGCAGTCAAAGATCCACATACCATTCCTGGTATGTCTAGGAATTTTGGAAACAGTGAATATTTCAGAAGACTTGACTGGGTCATGAAGCATCTTTTGGCGATATGTGAAGGTCTGCTTCATCTTCTCCTTGACAATTGCTTCATCAGCCGAGTGCTTCATCAGTGCGATAGCCTCGCAACACAGGCTTTCAGTGGTTAGACAGTTTGCCTCTGTGAAAGGGCCTCTATCAGCTTTTGGACCACCTGTAACAGAGGTGGAATGTTTACTGAATACTGTGTTTGACTGCTCTTTACATATATATGACATTTTGTTTTAAGTTATGTCATCAGATGAAAGTAGATTAATTTGATATAGAAACAGAATAAATACAAACTACAAAAGAGTACAAGATTTAGAAAAACAAGAGTATACATTAAATTATTCTCCAATCATGTGTTATAAATTAGATTTAATATCCACCTACAATACCAATCACATACCTGTTAGTGACTGACGCAGGGTCTTCTTTTGTCCCTCTGATGCTCCCTTTTGAACAAATTTCAGTCTCCATGCCAGGTACCCACTACCATCTTCCACATTGTAATAATGCTCCTAAAGTAAAAGGATGTAATTCAGTTTGATGAGCAGGTTAAATATAGTTGTTATCTCCTTAAAACTACACACTGAACTGGGCATTAATACCATTTAAGGAAAGCTTTAGGAGAGATGACAGATATGGTGGGCATACAGAAATGTTAATAGCTCTTTTATGGAGGTTATTCCCCATCTTTATTCAAGAGTGTGGTCTTTCAATTTGAGAGTATACTTTATTGATTTCAGTGCAAGTGTTTGAGCAGGAGCAGAGCAAATCTAAGTGCAAGCAGGCGCTATTTGGAGTGCGGAGGACAGGGTTTGAGGGAAAGATATACAAAATCTGAACGTGAAATCAAGAAATGATGCTCTCAAATTGAAAGAGCACACTCTTGAATAAAGATAGGGCATAACCTCCATACTCTTTAGCTGAACTGGAAACAGTTCATTACAACAGTGTAATAATTTCCACATTTATATTTTGAGGACGGAAAGCAAAAGTCCCAGAGAATTGTGTGAAACCTAGTTTCTAATGTACTTACAAAGCCAAACTTGCTCCTAGGATCGGCCAGGTTTGGGAACAAGGAAGTGATGCCCTTTGCGTATTCCTCTTTAACACGCCTTGAAGGACTTGTCCAACAGACACAGACACACACAGCGTGAGACACAAACACACAACTTCTGTAAAAGAAGGGTGTTGTACTTAGGGCTGGGCGATTTTTTTTTTCTAACTAATGGACAATTTTTGATTTAAACCTCGATTTTTTCTGTTTTTTTCTAAACAAACCAGACCAACGCAAAATTTCAATACCTATTTTCTTTAATAACACAATAAAAATAAATGAGATTACCAAGTAGTCTAGGCCTAAGTGAACAAATCAGTTGTTCAAGAATAAAAAAAAATAAAAAAAAAAATCAGCACCACGGCACATGTGCAAAGATTTTTTTTAAATCAAACTGAAAAAAAAATCTCTTGTAGGCCATCCCTGAAAAAACTTGTAAAATGAAATACAACAAATAATAAATAATAATAATGAAATGAATAATACAAAAATACCCTCAAACAAAATAACATCTCTTTAACTTTCTAGGAAGTTGTCTTTCTACAGACCTTACACAGAACAGTTGTTTGTTCTATGTATGACCGCTTGTACCCGAACCACTTCCATACAACTGAAGTAGCACCTTTTTTAGGAATGAGTTCTTCATCTGTGTTCGTGGACATTTTTATGGTACGTCTGTCGGTGAAGCGGTGAATGTGATTGTAGTAGGCTATGTGACTACCCGATCTGCACATGCGCAGTGTTATAAATTAAAATTAGAGCCGGGACTCGATTAAAAAAATTAATCTAATTAATTAGAGGCTTTGTAATTAATTAATCGAAATTAATCGCATTTTTTTAAATCGCATTTTTTTAAATCGCATTTTTTTAAATCGCATTTTTTTAAATCGCATTTTTTTAAATCGCATTTTTAAGCACAGGGCCATCTAAGCTAATTTACAGATGGCCCTGAGCCCAATAGAGATTGCCCTGAAAAATGCATGCGGACGAAATGGCACGAAGGGTTTGGGGGGCCTCCCCCTAGACATTTTTTTAATTTTTGCAGGTCTTAGATGCTGTCTGGTGCATTCTCTAGACTGAATTATAAGATGAACCACCACAATATTATATTGTACAATTTCAATTGTATTCTTCATTTCACTTGTTTGTTTGTTCTTGTTTGTGTTTGCTCGCTTCCTGCATAGCTATAAGAAACACTTAAGTTGTTGGTCAAAACACTTTCTATCTGATGAAGGCAAATGCCTTCCCAGATGGAAAAAAGTAGAAAACATTACATTCAGTTATAACTGCCAAAACAAACATTATTTACACTATTATGGCCCCTGTTAAAAATGTTTGTAATGTTAACTACTGTAAATTGGTCGAATGAATGCCTCCTCATCCGGAAGCTGACCGAGCAGACCCGAGCAGCAGTCGAGAGGAGCCGAGCGCATCCGCGAAGCACACGTCAGAGTTCCCGTTAGCCGGCAAATCTAAATATCTTCGGTCAAAATAATTTCCCTTTAGAGCAATACCGCTTCAGTTGCGCCACTTATGTGACAGACAAGAAGAGTATGTGACAGACAAGAATAGTCAACTCTAATGTCTAACACTTAATGTGGAGAAAGAGATGTCCTGTGTGGGTTGATTGTGCGTTGATCTGTTGGTAATGCCTCGGGGCTCCGGTGGGCATGTAAACAAATGCATAATGCTGTGCTATACTTTGTGGCCTCATCCAGTTGCATAGCGACACTTATTGTGTAGTTGTCTTTTAATAAGCAGGTAGTCTATCATTAGCTAGAACTAGCTGCATCTGATCGATATGGACATAAACGCGAGTGAAGTCTAATCTGACGGGAGAGAGAGATCAGCTGCTGCTGACGAGTCGAGACTCGACACGCAGCTCTGCATGATCGCATGCAGCGGTGAGCGGAACAAAAGTAACACACACTTCAGGTTAGAATATCACACGTAGCTATTTTAATTACCTCTCAAACTACCTAAACTAGTTATACTGTAGATATGTTTAGTTTTACTGTCGGGTCACTCATTACTGGATCCGCGAGCTGCATGATACTGGCATAATAGCAGGGCTCTCGACTAACTTTTTTCCCCATCCTCCCGGAACCGTCCCGAAATACAATCCAAGCCGTCCCGAAATTAATGTGGACCGTCCCGATTTTTTTTCTTCTTTTTTTTCTACATTATCATTAGTTAAAATCATTCAAAGTGACCTTTAACATAAATAAAACATCATACAAATCATTAGATGATAATTCATCAACCTTTTTATTTTAGTAAATCATTCAATCACATAAACAAAGGCCAAATATATTTAAACAAACACACAAATGAGAAAATTACTCTTATATTGAATTCAATCAAGTCCCATCCAATTATCAAAAAAAATCCAACACTGTGTCCTGAAGACAGAACCCAGAGTAACCACTAACCAGGATGACAGTCTGTAACACAGTCAGGAGACCTTTACGAACGGCCCGCCCCCTCGCACATAGACGGGACAGAGAGATCTCATCTGGATTGGAAAGCTCGAAAATACATCATAGACGCATGTTTTAGTCTTATTGCATATTAGAAACGGAGTTGGTGAAACTAAAACTGCGATATAATGTGTATGTAGCAATAATACATATGACATATTTTTTAAATGTCTCCTGTACCGATAAAAAGTCTGATAACGTCGGAGTTTAACGTTACCACTGTCTTTAATAATTCCGGCCCGGGGCCCGTTTAAGACCGGGGCTCGGTACCCATCCCTACATGGGGAGAGGCGCAGCATATTGCTAAGGACTAAATACGATGGAGGGTTCTCATCTCAGCCTTATTACTCATAGGGGATGAAGAGGAGTAAGTAAATAAAGAGGCTGGCGCTCCAGGGTCTGGTTCTGCTGTGCGTTTTTGTGATGTAACGGTAAAACATTTCAGAATTCCTCCACGGGATGCCATTGTCATTGTACATCACTCAACCCGCGAAATACACACACTCAGTACATAGCTAGACCCAGAGCCATATTATATTAATCTGGCTAGACCATAGAGAGCGCGAATTTGCGGACCAGGAATTCGCGGGCACAGCCAGCTGGGCGGCTGGCTGACAGCCAGCGGCACAGCAGTGGCTACATGTGTGTGTATTTCGCGGGTTGCTAAATGTTTTGTGCGTGTGTGTTTATGTTGACAAGGAGGTTTAATAACTGTGTGCTACACAAAACGTGCAGTCGGTTTCATTTTCATCGCCGTTTGTAGTAGAGTTAGCAGGATATTTTTATTTTAACTCTCGTCCCAAATTCATCCCAAAATTATTTTTTATCCTCCCCGACACTATTTTTTTCGGCCCCGGGACGACGGGACGTCCTTAAGCTCGAGCCCTGCATAATAGGTTGCCCGATCGGGCAACCAGCAGGTGAGGCTTCATTGCCCGAGCTAAATACTAGATGGCCCCGGGCCATCGGGCAGTCCTTAATGTCGAGCCCAGTGACAATCCAGTGAGCTGGTTATTTTCTCAGACGTGGACTTACTTATCCTGGCCCTGAAACCAGTCATCTGGTTGAGTGTGGGTTGGGTCAGGGTGTGGTTCCTTGCACTCGGAGTCGGGCTAACGTCCACGCTAGCTGCTACATGCTTTGCATTTAGGTGATACTTTAGGCTTGATGTGCTGCGGTGGTATGCACATTCTTTTTTGCATAATTTGCACACAACCGTGCTCTTATCGACGCTTCCATCCGTCCGTTTTTTTAAACAAAATGTCCCATCCACGGGGCCGACCAAAGCGGTCTCATCAGCTTGTTCGTTCATGTTTGACTATTGATCACCGTGGTTTGTTGTTGTTTGAAGTCCCATGCTGAAGTCATGAACGTTAGTTGGTGCTCCAGTATAATCGGTACGCTTGAAACTCATCCAGTGAGAAACGTTCCGCTGTGCAAAAATAAGTGCGATTAAAGTGCGATTAAAATGCGTTAATTTTTTTAACGCGTTAATTTTTGTGTAATTAATTAACCGTAATTAACGCGTTAAAGTCCCGGCCCTAATTAAAATCAATGTTTTTGATGGCATAAAGTACCTTAAACATACCGTCAGTTTAAATGCTGTTTTATACTGAAAAACCAGAAGTTCTCGTGCGCAGTTGTTAAGCTTTTATTCTGAAAATCCTTCATCTCCGGTTAGCATTTAGCATGTGGCTAATATACCATTTACTATAGAGGTGAATTTAGTAGCGATATGACACGGAGTGTTGCACACCGAAACCTACTGATTTTAACACTACAACTACTGTATAGACGTCGAAATATTATTATTGCTGAATATTAAATGAAGGTACAGTTTATTTGAATACATTTGTTTACAGACGTGGGTAGCATGAGACAACATCCGGAACTACCAGAAATGAAACCAGCCGTGAAGTTTTTCCTGTATTGAGTATTGATTACAGTGTTCAAAACCATATTAAATGAAAAGTCATGAAAGAGATAAGGAGGAGAAAAGGCGTGTTTAGTTATATATGTAATGTACAATGTCTGAGTCCTCTGTTATGCTCAACAACGAACAACGAACACAGCATAACAACAGCAGATCGGGCAGAGCTGCAGATCGGGTAGTCACAGGCAATGTGGCTGAGTTTTGTGCGCGTTCTGGAAAGTGAGAGAGTAAGCTACTACGGAGTCCCTTAAAGCAAAACAAATCTGCGGAGTCTAGAAATGTTTTAAAATCGCGATTTTTCGGTTCAGCCATTTCACAAACCGTAGGAAAGTAAAAATGCAAATTAATCGTGAAAACCGAAAAAATCGCCCAGCCCTAGTTGTACTTCACCATATCAAGTCAATAAAAGTGTCCTTGGTGTGTAGGTATGTTATGATTTTATGAAAACATACCCATGATCACTTGTCATTTGTGCAACCAATATCTTGACCATATCGCGTCTCCTGGCATCTGTTAGACTTTTAGTCCGAGCATACTCATTCATGATCCTCTCTCCACCAGGTTTGTTGTTCAGAATGTCTTCAATCATCTTAGTGGAAGTAATAATAAAAAGAACACACTGAAACGTTTAAAACAGTCATAAAATATCAAGTGTAAAAAAACACTAATAATCATTATTTCACAATTTTCAATCATCAGTTATTTATCACTACATTTTCAAGTTTGTTTAAACTTTCAGACAAAGGCTGTAATTAAATCTGCAGAGCTTACTTTGGCTAAAGGACTATCCTCTTCTCTCTTTGTAGAAGCAGGACTACGCTGCAGTATGATGTGTCATCAGAATCCACATCGCTGTAGCTTGTAACGGAGGCGCTTGCAGAGGAGCTTAACGAATCTGGAAATCATGTTAACAGAAATCTGGTGTGATTGACAATAACCACAACACAATTTAAGTGGAGATGTCTATATTATTACGCAGAGTTGTTGTTAATTATACATGGAATGCAAAATATTCACATAAGATAAGCCCTACTACTGATTTAAAGGTCACATGTCATGGCCATTTCCACTGATCATAATTCCATTGTTGTGGTCTACTAGAATAGATTTATACTGTGCAATTTTCCAAACTCACATTGGTTTCGCATACAGCATCTCTGTAAAGTATGTGTATTCACTCTCTCCACTAAACGGCTCGTTGCAGCTCCCCCCCCCCCCTCCCTGTGAGCCCAGTGTGCTCCGATTGGTCGGGACATTGTGAATCGCGCTGAGCTCCGTGGAGGTGTGATTTCCTTGTTTAGCGATACACAGCGAAACACAGCCAAACTCATCCTGAGCACACACAAAGTCACAGCCGAAGTAAAAACAATAAGTGTGGCTTGATATTGAGTAAGAAAAACGTTGATAAACGCTGTGAGAATGGGTCTGCCGAGAGAATTTCGCCGCGATCCCAACTGTCTGTTATCAGCCTGCAGCCAGGGAGGAGAGATCAGCAGAGCTGCATGCACTGAGTTTGCTCCAAGATGGAAAGAAACTCACCATTTGGATCTTGAGGCAAACAAATCTCCAGGACACCGAGGTCTTGTTTCTGTATTAGAAACTCAAACACCTCCTCATCAACTTCAGTCTTTGTTACATCAAAGACTTTTAAGTCCAAGGTGGGAATGTCAAATTGCTTGGCAACTGTGAAGACAAAATAAGAGTTGTGATGAAATACAGTATTTTGTATATTTGTAAAGAAAAACCAGAAAACTGACATCAAGTCCATCTTTACTTCAAAATGTTTACCCCAAAACTGACTGCACAGCAGCCTGAGTAATACAGCAATATCCTTATTTATGAATAATGATGCATAGGAATGCTGAGTTCCCTAAAAATAGAGAACCAATTACTTTCTTTTAACCCTCCTGTTATATTAGTTTTTATGTAACAGCAATAATATTTCTGGGTAAATTTGACCCAGTGCATGTTTAATTATTCAACAATTTTCAGAAACCCCAAAATCCAGATTTTTTGTTTGTACATAGTTTGTACCTTTTATTACTATCAATGAAATCAATATTTAGTGCAATTGTGTTATTCACCTCTCACAGATCATGGTTCCATTAGAATAAGTCACTTGTTTTTTACAAAACATTTACATTCAAACACATTTTTTAAATACATTTTTTCATTGGAAAAACTTGATATAAAATACTTTAGTTTTGCATAACATAACATTATTTAAATATTTTTTTACATTCCCGACCCGTTCACTTAGAATCAAGCCAAATGAGCCATAAGGATTTTCATTGAAAGTGTTTTATTGTAACAGAGCGTGTGTGTGTGTGTGTGTGTGTGTGTGTGTGGTGTGTGTGTGTGCGCGTGCGCGTGTGTGTGTGTGTGTGTGTGTGTGTGTGTGTGTGTGTGTGTGTGTGCGCGTGCGCGTGTGTGTGTGTGTGTGTGTGTGTGTGTGAGTGTAAACTGCCCCGCCCCCTTGCACACAGACGGGGGAGAGAGATCTCTCGTCTGGATTGGAAAGATCGAAAATACTAAAAATAATCATAAACGCATTTTGCAGTCTTTTTGCATATTAGAAACGGAGTTGGCGACACTAAAACTGCAATATCAGTGTGAGAAAAAGTTTTTAGAGAGTACTTGTCCATGGACAAGTGAGTTTGGCAATGTACTTGTCCGAATACATTTTTCACTTGTCCAGAATGGACAAAAATCTGGGCCACTGGAATCTTCTTCTTCGCCATCGTATTTTACATTTTCCCACGGTTTTTATGACACCGCTAACGTAAGTGAGCGGTAAGATTTTATTGCATCACACAAAGGGTTGGGTATCGTTTGGATTTTAACGATTCCGGTTCTGCTTTTCGATTCCGGTTATTTTCGGTTCCGGTTCTTTGAGAGGGTCAAAATAAGTCCCGTGACAAACTGGGAGAAAAATATATTTATGAAAACATTAAGTCAAATCTGTATTTACAAATCACTTAATACTGTTGAATTTCTTACGGTTATTGAACACAATTATATAAAATAATCTCTGCATTGTTTAGTTAGTTCTAAGTGGTGCAGTTTGAGAGTGTACGATTGGCCCAGTCTCCTCTGATGCTACACTGCAACCTGCCTGTGAGACACAGTCCAACCACACATGTCCAACACATAGGACATATAATAATAATACATTATATTTATAGCCTATAGGCCTAGCGCTTTTCTACAACTCAAAGACGCGTGCACGCATTTATTTACACCTGCTGCAGCTGCCCAGCTGCTCACTGTTTGTAAAAGTAAATAAATAGTATTTTCATTTCAATAATGTACTTTCTATACCCTGCTTCATAAACAATACTGACATCCCTGCTCCTCCGAGTCTGGGGGTCCGGGGATGTGAGGACAGCGCGAGGACACAGACAGGGAGGCTGCTTCACTTCATAAAGGAAATGGCATCAATATTAACAACACAGGAGCTAAAACGCTTAATAACCTTCATTACGTGTTAGAGAAAGAAAGTTTGACATAGATGAGGCTGTTAAACGGGCAGCAGATCTGCTGTGTGTAGAAAGAAAGAGAGAGAGAGAGAGAGACGCTGAGCTGCACCGTGCAGCGATCACGGAGCATAGAGAGAGAGCTGCAGTCCGCGGGGCTCGGCCTCGCCTCCTGTCCTCACAACTCTTATTAATCCCGGTACCGGACAATTGTTATTTGTTCCTACTCGGAACCGAGTTTTGCTTCCCAACCCGGCCACTGTGCTACACTTCCCGCCCGCCCCGTCTAACTGTACAGAAAGCGGCGAGATGCATTTCCTTAGGAATCGACAAGCAGAACCGAAACTAACATTTCTAAACGAACAATGGCGAACACGTACAATTTGCGAATGAGTTCTGCCTTTTGTAAACTGAATGTATCAATAATTTGTCAATAAATCAGGGCGAAAAACGTCACTTGTCCGCCGGACAAGTCAATTGAAAGATCTACTTGTCCGATATTGTAAATAACACGTCCCGGACGATGGGACGTGTACTTTTTCGCACACTGAATATAATGTTTGTGTAGCAATAATACATAAGACATATATTTTTTACATGTCTCCAGTACTGATAATGTTGAAGCTTAACGGTACCACGGTCTTTAATAATTCATCCCCGGGCCCGTTTAATACCGGGGAACATTCCTATTGTGTGTGTGTGCCATTAATTCAACCTTTTACAAATCAAGTGTGCCACGCATAAACAGAAATCCCAAGTATGTTCAATAGGTTAGTGTGAAATATGTTTAATTTTCACTCACCACAATCCAAAAAGGATTTGAAGGTCAGTTGACCCTCATAGCAAATGTACTTCTGATGATCCTTGTACTTCACCCTTACAGCTTGCATCCTTGATGACAAGAAAAGATAGTTAATTTGAATAGTATTATTACAATCATTGCACAGCAAGTTAAAAGTTTAAACAATTACAACCTATACAGTATAAAACAATACAATTCACATTTCCACTGTAACCACCAACATTAATAGTTGAATAGTATGCAAACAAATTGAATCAAGGATTCAATTCAATAGGTCAAAACAACTTCAAAGAAACTAGATTGCTAAAAGGTGTCTGCCTACACACACAGTGCTATGACCTAGCCTAGCTAAAAAATTACTGCGAAACAATTCAGCTCTTATCAGAGTAAATCACACGTGGTGCTGCAACCTAGCACCAGCTGAAAACTGACCATGAAACAGTTTCTGCTCTTGTCAGAGTAAAATTACGGAGCCCTGGAGGGTTCATTGAGAGAAAAATAAATAAAACGTGGCCGCTTTAGTAACTCGTGCGCACGCTTTAGTAACTCGTGCGCACGAGTTACTAAAGCGTGTGCACGAGTTAATAAAGCATGGCCTCGTTTTATTTAAATTGAGGGATTCCTGTCCGCGACTCACAGAATCTGCTGCTGCCCACAGCTGTTTTATAGAAGGAAAACATCCTTCACTTTATGAAATCTTTGTGGCACCAGTGGCCTGTACTACGAAGCAGGATTTGTGTGTGTGTGTGTGTGTGTGTGTGTGTGTGTGTGTGTGTGTGTTGTGTGTGTGTGTGTGTGTGTGTGTGTGTGTGTGTGTGTGTGTGTGTGTGTGTGTGTGTGTGTGTGTGTGTGTGTGTGCTCAGCTCTGTGTGTGCGTGTTCGGTGTGTTTGTGTGTGTCCGACACCCCCGGCATTTGTTTTCAAATTACCACGAACAGTAATTTACACAAATCTGGTTCTCCATAGTTATATGTGTATTCCCAAGTGAAAGAAATTTGTTTAATCTTAATCTCGATGTGCTATAGTCCTGCCGGAGTGCACCGGAACGAACGATACTAGGCTATCATAAACAAATGCCCACACACACACAAAACGAGGCCACGCTTTAGTAACTCGTGCGCACGCTTTAGTAACTCGTGCGCACGAGTTACTAAAGCGTGCGCACGAGTTACTAAAGCGTGCGCACGTTTTATTTATTTTTCTCTCTGTGAACCCTCCAGGGCTCCGTATAAAACGCTGTGACCTCATTTCAGCTAAAAGCAGACCTAGTGTTAGCAGCTAAAGCTTTTTAGTGCACCTGCTCTCTGTAAAATCCGATGGAAAGTGATGGTAGCCAACACTGCTCAGTTAATGATTAAATACAGTTATTTCACTGATCCACTATGCATTAATACTGTCCTTAAACCACTAACAGTGCTGTATACTGTAATGTTCACAGCTAAAAGCCAAAGCTAGCATCTGACAAAGCAATTTTAAAGTGAGCTTACTTTAAAATGGTAGCAAGCCGTATTGTTTCTCAATTGTTTTGCCTTGCACACATTTAGCTAAACAGTAATGATATGCAATTATTATCTACCATTACACGTGGGATTAATATTGTCCATAAATTGCTGTAGGCCTACTGTGCTAATGTTAATCAGCTAAAAGCTAATGCTAGCATCTGACTAAACGAATTGTGCAGTAAGCCTCTTTTTAGTTGTAGCTAGCTGTGTTGTTCCTCAATATCTTTACCTTTTCTAACATTAATTTAACCAGTAAAATAAGCTTACCTGGCATGAATTTCTTCTGCTCTTCTTCCGTCTGCTTTCAACAGTGCGTCTGTGCGAGAGACTTGTAATGGCGGGAGAAGTGAAACTTAAGAAACATGAGTGGGCGTGGTCATGGTTTAACTCCAATAAAATTGTCTCTGCATTTTTAATCGCCCTCTAGAGGCTATGAGTAATAAATAAATACACTCCAAAATGATTAAATATCATTATTTCAGAGCAAAATAATTATAATTACTCTGGAAAAAATACTCCTGTGTTGTTATCGTTTTATCGTTGTTACCCACCCCTTTTTTTTTTTCAACGCTCCCTTTTTTGGTCCATCTTCGGTGGTAATAGATTGTGTGCGCTGTGATGATTTGGCTGTACCTTTAATAATGAATATTTAAATGTTCATTTGTTCAATGATCATTTCATGATCATTGGTTTTATTATGAAACGTCGAGACCGGAATGTTTTCAACCCGTAACTTTACATGGAGGCTGCCGCCATACCTCAATTCATCTTGGTAATATCTATCAAACTATATATCCTACATATCGACTGGACTTGGATTCTAAAAGTACAATATACACTTCTCGCTAGAAATCTATCAAAAAGCGTTTTAATGGCCAAACTATCCTACAATTTAGGATTTTACAGAGAGGGTTATTTGTGAATAAACGACCATCTGTAACGTTTGCATTCAACGGGAGAAGGACGTATTAAGCGCTTGAACAAACGGCATATTTGGTCGTAATAATTGGGCCTGAACAATCGGCGTATTTGGTCGTATGAGTTGGAGGACTTGTTGGGTAGAACTATTCTTTATACATCCATGGGTACAACTTCAGATACAAATTAACACATAATGAAATATGACCCCCGGTTTGATGATCGACAGGTCACAGAACAATGGGGGCTATCTACCCTTACCCACAATTTAAAGTAATTCACACAGACTATCTCCTCTTTGCTCTTCTCTCTGAGTGGAGCAGCAAGCTGTCAGAACAAAGTGAAAAACAAACAATGGCATAAAATATTATTAATATGTCGGGTAGTAATAGATTTATTTATTTTCTTCTCAGAGTGTACCAGAATGGGTAGTTTATATGTTAGTATTTCTAAAAATCTCCTGGGGAGAATCCCCCCAGACCCCCTTCTGGGGTTGGGTTTTTAGCATGTGTGCCTTTTTATGTTATACAGTTCAGCTTTGATTCCATCATCTCATTAAACCTTATTGAAAAGCATTATTTTGTTCTGTGAAGGGATATAAGGGATATATGCATGTACTTCACTTTAATTAATATTGTATGCTGAAAAGCGTATATATTACAGCACAGTTTTTTGTTGAATAGATTTGAGTGGTTCAAAATTTCGTGTCGTGATCTATTGACAAAGGAAAAAGTGGGTCCCGAGGCCTGACCAGTTGAGAACCATCTGAGTCTAGATGGTTCTCACAGAATGTGTTGCTGGAGGTGGTTTAGTTTTTAATTGAACAAACATTTGTCATGGAATATGATGAATTAATACCTAGTGATAAATAGAGGCAACAAGTAAACAGTCTGTTAGACGTTTCTGTGGATTAAAAATAATTTTCTTTGCACTGCTGTACAGGCTTTTTTGTTCCGTATAGTGAACATAATTGTGTATTCATCATTCATTATGTTACTTTTAGGCCTAATATGGTATCAAATCTTAAATAGTTTTCCAATCAACATTGAATATGCAGTTTTTAATTTGCACTAGTCAAAGCTAAATTATAAAAACATCCTAAATTAATGGTAATCTAATTTGACTCTGTGCAAATCTTGTGCAAACATCACAACTTTCATCAAATTGTTATATTTTGCTACAATTATGGTACACCTTTTCCAACCATGACTTGCCCCATAGAATTGTAGACAAAACAAAAACATTCACAATATCTCAAAGGCGAAATAATAAACGTTTTTCAGAAGTGTGTATGTGGAATGAAGAGTTCACATTAAGAAAGTGATAGAGAAAAATACATTTTCAGAACCTAAATTGCTAAACTGTGTCCACCACATAAGAGAGGTGTAAGCTCATCGTCATGCAGTGGTGGAACTAGCTTACTGTAAGTATTGCTGTGGAGCACAGATGGATTCGTTCTCCTTCTGTTTTCATATAAATGATACAGTTTACATAAACCACATATTACCCTGCAGACTAGAGATGTGCTACATGACCCAAGCTTTGAAGGTCGAACAGAGTATCTCGATTCATTGTGGCTCCAAGTTTTAAAAGTATATAGCTGTACTAGTGTTAGGGTTAGGGTTAAATCAGTGTGTAAATGGGGAAAAACGCCCAGGGGAACTATGGCGCAGCACAAAGTTTGCTCTCTACCCACTCTCAAGACAAAGACAGAGAATGTCGTTTGGTAAATTTAATTTACCAAATCTGAATCAAACAAAAATATACTTTCACAACAAAAAGAAACATGCTGAAAGTCTGATACCAAAATAAACAAAACAGGAGTAACAAACCCACAAAAACGAACTAACCTTTACAACACACTCTCACTCCCTAAGCGTCCAATAGCGACGTTTGGTCAGTGTCCGTGGCGTCCAATTGTGACGCTCCTAGGCTCCTTCAGCGTCATAAAGGGACGCAAATAGCTTTCAACTGATTGCAATGTATTCCCATCTGCGTCGGGATTTGACGCTCATGGAAGCACGGCATTCGTTTATGTCGGCTGCCCTTAAAGGCAATGTGAGCGTCCATTCCCATTGGATAACGGAGAATTGTACACCCGGAAGTAAGTATGCCTCTTACTGTCGATTGATTTTACAGTGATATCTGCACTACTCATCGACTAAAAAACACCAGATTATCCTTGTTAATTACACAACATTGATTGGTTTAAATTGTGTGCAATGCTTTTGTATTTTTCCCCTTCGATTCGGAGAAACAAATATTTGTTCTGAGTAAAGGATGGCAGAAGACACTACACTACCCAGAATCCCCAGCTATCGTTTGGGACTACACCATGTGCTCTGTTTGACAAACCCCGTTTTTTTCACCATTCATTCCGATGGCTGGCGTCTATGTCACATGATCTTCAAATTTCTCCCTGCAGAAAAAGAAAACATGGCCGAACTTCGTTTTATTCTAGGTGGAAAATGCCTATTTTAAAGTTAGTTTGGCCATTAAAATGCGTTTTGATGTCATTTGATGCGAGAAATATGAGTTGTTATTTCAGATGTGTGCAGTGGATGTACATGATCTTTAGTTTGCTAGTTATTACGAAGATTACTTCAGGAAATCGCGACGTTTTCATTGTTACCAAGGTGGTTGCTAGGGACGCTGCTATCGATATTATTTCTGTTATGTTGTGTAACTGTTTAATGGTGTTATCTTTATTGCTACCCCCTTCCCCGTCAATGTATAGTGTTGGTCCACAGCCTAAACATATTAGTTTAACAAAATCCGCATCTAAAGATAGCCTACGTTATTTTCCCCCTGTGCAATTCCAGTCTCACATCTCACAGCACATCGTCATTAACAGACCGAAAACATTTAAAAAAAAAAATAATAATACTTTATTCCAGGTGTGCTTGCTTTTCTCTTTGAAAGTCATCACATAACGGCATTGTAATACACGGTTCGGCTGCATTACATATTACATATCTGCCGTAGTTCTGTATTTATAGAGCCCTGATGAGAAGACAAACATGAGGAACTGAAAACGTGACGTAGATCATAAATATATCAGCCATTAAACAACATCTTACATTTCTTTTCACACAATACGTCTCCTTGCAGTATCAACACTAATTCGGCTCACTTTTATATTTGATCCAATTGGTAGATAGGCTGTATTTACACCATAAAGGGTGTACAGCTGATATAAAGGGACACCTGGTGGTTAAAGCATGTTATTGAATTTCATTCTTTTTATTATTAGATATTAATACAATCCCTATAAAGTATATTCATTACTCGTTATTCTCTACTAATAGTTAATTAAAGACTGTATGTAATGACTATTTTGCACATCCCTTTCAAGATTTCAAGATTTTCTAAGGTTTATTGACATATCATATAGGCCTACACAATTGTGGTGTAGTTCTGCACTGAATGAAAAACTTGGGTCGCAGGTTCCTCAACAGTGCATTACAAGACATCTATCAATATGTGTGCATACCTCCAGCAATGTTAACTATGTTGAAGCACTTATTTTAACTGATATTATACATAATGTATTATACTCTTATAAGATGTATGTAGATATTTCATCTCCGGCCTTGTCAGGTATTGAACAATGAATAAATAAAGAACACAGAATTGTTGAATATAAAACACAGAATTTGTGTGATTATACTAAATGATTTTCAAATAAACACAACAGCATATTTACAACTATACACATGCTGATGTAACGCAAATGTTCCAACTTGGGATCAATAAAGTATATCTTATCTTAAGCTGATCGATGGCTACTGCCATATTTGCAAAATGTGCCTCTGAACCTTGACAAATGCATGTTTCAGGCTTATCAATTAATGTAATGTAATGTAATGTTATCAATTAACAACAGGAGGGGTCACAAACATAAGACCAGCTGTTAAATAAAGCTCTTCTGACCTTAGCTGGCATGTGGGTATATATATTAATACTGCCCATAATGGGCACAAGCAATTTTCACCCATTTATTAATTATATGTTTTAAATGTGAGTGTTTCCTGTCCCCCAAACCTCCAGGGATGTACACAGTTTAATACTGGCAACTTCTTATTATGGGAAATACAAAAACGTCTTTTAAAACTACAACTCCCAGTAGAGACGTGCCATAGATAGAGAACACATGTTGCGAACAAGAATAGCCAGCATGTGTAGTTCTGGGGACGGGGTGGGGGAGGGGGGACGCGGTGGACCCGTTCAAATCCAGTTTTGGACAGTCTGCCGTGGTTCCATCCCATTTCAAGTGCTGTTCGAGAATCGGCTTAACCCTCGGAGCACACTCTCCAATCACAAGAGCTTGAGGACTATCGGGGTTTGTCAAACAGAGCACATGGCGTAGTCCAAACGATAGCTGGGGATTCTGGGTAGTGTAGTGTCTTCTGCCATCCTTTACTCCTGGGAATGGACGCTCACATTACCTTTAAGGGCAGCCGACACAAACGAATGCCGTGCTTCCATGAGCGTCAAATACCGACGCAGATGGGAATACATTGCAATCAGTTGAAAGCTATTTGCGTCCCTTTATGACGCTGAAGGAGCCTAGGAGCGTCACAATTGGACGCCACGGACACTGACCAAACGTCGCTATTGGACGCTTAGGGAGTGAGAGTGTGTTGACCTTTAACACAAAATCTTACCTAATAGAGAAAAAGTAAATATACAGGCTTCTTACCTATACTCTAACTTAAAACAGGAGAAAACAAAAAAAAAAAAAGGGAGAAAGAAAAGGGTTTGCACTCCTGAGAAAATTAACCCGTCTACAAAGACATGGTAAAGTAAAAATAGCTCACAGCCAGCAGAGAAGCACAAAATATTCTTAAAGTGCGAACACAGCACAACAGGACAAAATATCTAAACACGCGCCGCATTGGGAGTAGGAGAAGTTGAGTCAGCGCCGAAAAACTGCACGGCTGCAGCTTAAATACTCCCGTCTCCTCAGGTGGACCAATCAGCATGTCGAGGGCAGCCAATCAGCAACCGGACACCACCTGTTCAATCACACACAGCCACACAACACAGAAGGAGGAATAAAATCTGCACACAAACAATACACATAACGACCCAACTCTCACGCATCTGGCGTGTGACACACGCTTTCACCAGTCTCAATCCCACACTCTCACGCTGCCCAAACTATTCTCACGCCAAAAACAAGAATACCGAAGACTAGAAACGGTTTTGAAAACTTTTGTCAGGTAGTGATCGTCTTCTCAATAGAACATCTTTGATAATGTCTTCTGGCCAATCAGAATCAAGATAACGGCGTGGTGTTGTTGCAGGAAGTCCCGACGGAGAATACTTTTGCTGTAGTACATCTATACATCGATACAACATTACGTGTTGATAGAAATTAACACGTAATGAAATAAGACCCCATGGTTTAATGATTGATAGGTGTGTGGGCTGTCTTTCATTTTGACACACAGAACAATGGGGGCTATCCACCCTTATCCACAATGTTGTAATTCACACAGCCTCTTCTCTCAGTGAGGAGCAGCAGGTTCAGCTTTCAGAACAAAGTAACCAAAAACTAAAATGGCATTCTATTCATTTTTTTAAATATGTTGTGTAGTAATAGATTTATTTATTTATCTTCTCAAGAGAGTACCAGAATGTGTATTTTATGTTAGTATTTCAAAAAATCTCAGACCCCCCTGCAGGGGTTGGGTTTTCAGCTTGTCAACTCTTTCACTTGTGGGGAAATTGCAGGATTGGCTCCAGGTCACCCTTTTTATTTACTACAAGACAAATGTGCCTTTTTATTTCATACAGTTCAATTTGGATTGAGACAGGGAAATAATCTAAACCTCACGCGTGGCGTTTCACTGTCAATGGGGGCGATATAGCGTGTATGTAACTGCATTGCAAATACTGATTTGAGCCCCACTGTATGGGTTAGCCCTATCATAGATTACCCAACAAAAATACTCTGGAGCCGCAACTGCCGACCCGTATTGCGCATGCGCAGATCTAAGATCCAGTAGAAATGATAAAAAAGTAAAAGTCTGCTGCTTATTGTTCTACTAGGCCAAAATAGAGTAAAAGAGTATATGAGAGTGAGAGTGCGTTAATTAATATATTTGGCAGTTTGGAGTAAGTCTGTAGATTTGTTTGTGTGTGTGTGTTTCATGTAGCCTATAGGCCTCTCACGATAATTAATTTTGTTGGATACATTTTCCCGGAAATGATTGCGATAAACGATAATATTGTCGGCACTGTTGTATGACCATTTTAGACCACTGACATAATGATAATATATAATAATAATTCAAGTACATCCTTTCAAACTGCTAGTCACATCCTCATGTAAATGGGAATGTATCGAGTTCATTTTTATTTATCGTACGATAACTCAATTATTTGCTTATCGCGACAGGCACACAATAAAACAGTGGAAACAAACATGTTTTACTTTCATTAGTGATTGAAACTTTGTGCCCTTTATAATCTGTGTCCAATATTGTGTAGTTGTATATATTGTATACTGTATATGCTAAGGTCCCGCTGCTGACACGATAGCAGTCATTTCGTGCGCATAGGTGTAATTAAACCCATGATTCTGTCGTAGACATTTCGAAATGTAATGCAGGGAAAGCTACATCATTTGGGTCAGTCGGTGCGGCTTTAATCGGATAAGAAGAAATCACCATTATGTTTCAAAGCAGGTCAATCCTAATCTTTGTAAACGGCATGTATTCTTTATTCAATACATCCGCTAATCCTCGGGATGACAGCCACAGACATTACCGGGACTACAGTGTGCCAGTCGACAGTCCAGCATTGTTAACGGCGACACCCACTGGGATTCTGAAGTATCCATATCTGATACGAATTAGAAGGAATTTTCTGCAGGGATTTGCAGTAGATGCTTGGTCCGTTCATGACAACATGGTATGTTAAGTGCACCAGCAGCGAGGTACAGAGCAGGATTACATTGTGTAGCTGAATGTACAATAGATTACTTAGTTTGGGCATGTATTTCCATTTACTAATTTCCTATACAACAGGTGTGCTTTGCCGTCTACTACAGATACAAATGTAATACTTTTCTCAGATAAGGGAAATCTAAACTGATACTGCAAATGTTATTTTACCATTTCCAACAAAAGTACGGGATACATCCAGCCCAATCTTTTCAAGTGTAAAATATAATTCTATGTAAATATAATTCTCAAAGCAGTCTTTACTTGATGTGCAGTTTGTATTTGATAGCTTGATTTACTCTGCTCTCCTTTATTTGAATGACATTTGCCGATAGCATTATCTTTAGCTCATGTGCACTGATGGCTGCACACACATGCGTTTTATACTCTGTGATTGGATATGTGATTGGTACAATAGTAATCTTCACACACTACATTTTATGTACACAAGCCTTCCATTTTCTTTTACCTTTTCATTTGATCACATAATCAGATATTTTTTGACCGGAAAATTACTTTAAGTTCTGAAACTAAAAGTCTTGTCAGAGAATATACAACTTTTATTTCCATGTATAATAATTGTATTTTGTGGTATTGCCAATACAGAGCAGGAATGATTCAATGTGTTTTCAAAGGGTATTACTTTCAAACAAACACGAAAAACACCAAGCTGCATACAATATCCTTTGTTTCTCCTAATTTCAAAATTGAAAAGGATTGATTAAAAGGCAGACTGCACACACATCAGATTAGTCTTTTCAAAGTGAAAAGAGAAAAACAGACACTCATTTTCTGTCTTTTGAAAGCCACAAAGAACTGCTGTGTACTCTATATTTAAGAGAGAAGGAAATAACTATTTTCACCCTTAATTAAAATGTACAAAAAGCCAACATCCTGGTGTCTTCTCAATTCAGTTGCTGTAGTTAATCGATTCTGGAGATCATACTGGCACAGACCTTTAATCTCAACTGAATGAACTCTAGGTACAAGGGTAAAACTGTGGATTTTGAAAGGATATTACGTTAAAGCTCATATCAAAGAGCAGGTTACAGTTATCCAACCACCTCCAGATGTGATGGAAGAGTTCCAAATAGCTGCAGATAAAAAAAAGGCAATTACAGACTTAATATTAAAACCCGTCCAACCAGGATGTTTCCATCACAGGTGGTCGACAACACAGGTGTTTGAGAAAAATAACAGATGGTTTGGGATTTTGTAGAGAGAGAGAGTGTGTTGTGTGTGTGTGTGTGTGTGTGTGTGTGTGTGTGTGTGTGTGTGTGTGTGTGTGTGTGTGTGTGTGTGTGTGTGTGTGTGTGTTGTGTGTGTGTGTGTGTGTGTGTGTGTGTGTGTGTTTTCCCTTTTATCCTTTTAGACCAAATACTTTAGTAATTCTGTCCTGAAGAGTATACCTTTTTCTGGCATAAGAACATATTTGTATTTTTAATGTTGTTATTACGAACCATTGTAATTTGGTGAACAAAAATGTAATCCATTAAGTTGTATGATTTCATTGACTTTAATAAGCACATTCAATACATAGATCTGTGTCAGCCAGTATGAGGACAAACTAAATATTTGTTATTGAAAGAAGTCAAGCAGGCAGAGGTCAATAATCTAAAAAAGATTGGCAGTGAGGCAGAGGTACAGGGACGGGCTGGGAAAAATATCCTCTTTGTCTAAAAAAACAGGGTAACAAAATCAATATTAGGTCATAAAACTACATTAAAAAAGGCTTGAGGGCTTTGCAAAAACACAAGACAATCTGGGAAAGGCTTGAGGGAGACAGAGGATTAAACAGGAATCCAGACATGGCTTGATTGCAACGGTAATTGTTTGCAGGTGATCACTCAGACAACAAAACACCAGAGAGCAAGAGAACCAGAACAGGCTGGGACAGATCGGCATGACGTTATACTGCAGGGGGACATGGTAAATACTGTCTGGAAGTAATCTGTCATTAACAGATTACTCTAAATCATCAATGAAACTACATTCAGGATTATAAACTGAATGATAGGGTGAAAGACTAAATCACTCCAGATACTAAAATAAAACCAGCAGTCATTGACGCCCCTTTTTCTTCCATATTGTGCACATTTTGGAATAAAGTAATAATATTAAACAGAAATTATTCATTTATATTATGAAGTTGCAATAGTTCTCCCCTGTGATGTGCTATTTAAAATAAATATGTCCTCGCACATTCAGCCTCATGTATTGTATGAATACAACTGGAAATAAATGTGCGTGTCAGAACCAGAGTCGATACTCTGTTCTCCCCCCAAGGATCAAATGGAGCGTAAGAGGATAATCCCTTTCTCTTGTATTCCAGAGGTCCTTGCATATTTCCAAAATAATGTTATTCCATGTTCACTGGGCTCCTGTGCAGAACTGAGCACAGCCAGGGACTGCCTGACATGAGACCGTGAAAGCTTGAATATAGATCACTTCAAATGGCTCATAAATGGCTTGCCTCCCATTTATAGCCTGTATCCCTGTGAGATTCAGCAACACATCTGAGAGGATGGAAGAGCTCACACATGGATCGCTGATAAAAACAGTAAAGGCAGTAATGTGAAATAATATTTAGAGGCAAGAATATAGCTTTCTAGATTTATTTAGAAAAAGGAATGAACACGTGAATATAAAAAAGTTCCTCAATTAATTTAAACATTTTGCAATCAATGGAAAATATGTACAAAGAATGTACGATCACCAGCACTCTTGTGATTGCACATGTAACTACTAACACCCTTGTTCCTCCATGTTTGTCCCTACACCTGGAAAGCCCCTGTCACACTGTCCCGAAATTGACACCCGATGGACACACGATAAAGGAAATGTTCAAATTCGGCTGTGATCGTAGCAACATCGGGCCATTCGTGAGGGCATCTAAGCCATCGTATGACCGCCGGCGGAGTTTCTCAGGCTCCGGCAACAACTTTGTGAGCGGCAACTTCGTAAGGCACTCGTGAGGGCATCTTGTCAAGTCGTGTCATCTTCGTGTTATCATCGGTGCATTCGCCCTCACTCTGATCGGGGCGAATGCCCGATGGCACCGATGATAACAAGATGCCCTCACGATGGCCTTACGAAGGGCAACATTGACACACGAATTCAACACGAAAATGAACCTTCGCAAGGTCCTTCGGCTATTTTTTGGCATGCCAAAGATTTTGCCACCGCTCACGAAGTTATTGCCGGTCATACGATGGCTTAAGATGCCCTCACGAATGGCCCGATGTTGCTACGATCAGAGCCGAATTTGAACATTTCCTTTATCGTGTGTCCATCGGGTTGTTTTATTGCACAACAAAATCATGTAAACATATTATGTAAATAACCCAATTTGTGTTCTGTGAAACTGAAAAGGATATAATATATTATTTTGAAAGCGAGTTGACAGGAAGTTGTTGTTGCTATGGAAACAACAACATGACGGAGAAAACGTAATATCTTCTACATATAAAGAAAGTAAAGAACAAAGTCTGAAAATATCAGTACAGTATCATAGTACCAGGCCCGGACTGGCCATCGGGAGGACCGGGAGGTTTCCCGATGGCCTGGCCTGCTAAGTGGCCTGCTGGCCTGAGGATTTTTTGTTGTTGTATGTATGTATTGTGAACGCAACGCTGCGCAAATGTGGGTCTGACTCTGCCTCACAGAGGGTGACTGGCTGTCTACATGATGTGGCCTGCCGACATGGCCACGATAATACACTAATGCCCTCGATTGGTCTCTGTCTGTGTGTCATTCAAGCTCGGGAGGGTGTGTATGTGTGGCGCGAGCGAGAGAGAGAAAGTGCGCGCACCGGTTACGTGTATTGCTGTTAGCATCTGGTGCTAGCTAGCTGCGCTAACGGATATAATGAGCTGTCAACAAGGTGGAGGAGAGTCCTCTCCAGTCAGACTGAGAGACTGATAACTACAGGTGAGGTAAAGGACTCTCTGAGTGTTTAGATAGTTAACTTAGTCTAAGTTATCTCAGTGGGTCTCAAACGGTTTGATCACCATGTTATGTAAACACATATTTCCATTTGAAGGGGGAGTGATTAGTAAAATATGCATGAATAATAAAATATGCAAATAATTTGTTGAGAGCTAAAACTAGTCTTTGCTTCTGCCTCAAAGATGAGCAGGAGAGAGAGGGGGGAGACAGGAGAGGCTGGTTCAGGAGCCCAGACACACTCACAACTATAAATGAACCAAAAACAAATAAATAAAGAAGTTTCAATGTTTTTTCATATTGGATATGGTATGTTATTGGTTATGACCATGTTCTTATGATTTTATGATTATTTAAATGTATACAGTTCTGTTTCATATGGGTGTAGTCTCTTTATTTCCCCCTCAAAGTGCACCAGATTGATGCATTTAAGTCCAACATTTAAAAAAAAAAAATCTTAGCGGGGGAGCATGCCCCCGGACCCCCCTAGAGGATTTGAGATCCACCTCCACTTAAAATATGTTAACATGGATAGGTTAGGTTCCTAAATAGATTTGCAATTTTTTTTTTAAATAGTAACCCATGTCCATATGTTTATTCTGGGGTAGTAGATTTAAAGTTTAGGGCTATCACTATGGGCAGCAACGCTGTAAATATTGACAAATAAATCCAGCAAAATGGCACAAAAGAAAACTGGTAGTGGCCTGGCTGGGTGTATAATTCCCGGCCTGACTTATTGTCCCAGTCCGGCCCTGCATAGTACTGTAACATAATTGTTTTTGTTACTTTCGTTGCAGTTGTATGTCTTAAATGTAATGTAAATGTTGCCTTCGTGTGTGGTTCGGGGCCATCTTCGTGCGAAATTCACAATTCCATATTCGTGTGTCCATCGGGTGTCAACTTCGGGACAGTGTGACAGGGGCTGAAGTGAAAGCAGCACTAAGGAAAGCAAGAAATGTGTTTTAGTCTAAAGTGGTAGTGATTGCCTTCTCACATCCAGTTTCTTATCTGTTGTGTATCTTAAAGTCCACATGGTCACCAGACAGATGTAGCTAATGGACAGAAAAGTGGCATCATTTCAAATATAAATGCATCACTACTTTTATAAATGATGGTTCTTCACACAGAGTGGGCTTTTGTGAGTGATGAAAATTGCTAAATATTCTAAATGCCATCTGTGAAAGTGTGGCCTTCACTTCAATGTCACTTTAAGATCTTGTCATCTGCTCGAGTGAAACATATTTTTAATGGAATATTTGTATGTTACAGCAAAAAAAATTTCATATTGAGGGAAAGAAATTAGATTGTTTGGATGTTTGCAAATTCATTTTGAAAGCATTGTGTGAAGTTTGGAAGGTATTGATGCTGTTGTAAGACCATGAACTTCACAGCATCAGTAGGCTATGACTCATTTTATCAGGTCATCCTCCCTCTCTTAATCTGAACATCCTTGTAAACTCAGCTGGTTATAAAGAAACAGAGTTTGTAGCCTCAAATTCTGTTTGGATAATTGTATATAAAAATAGCCACTCGTATGAACCTGTTAAGCCCGAAGGTCCCCGCCGGCGGGTACTTTAGTTTTTTTTTTCCACGAGACTGTGTCTCAGGGGATCTTAATATTTAAGAACCTATTCATGTGTTATACCAGATTAACGGGAATAATCTCAGCTAACTGACGATATAAACCATTTTTACCAAAACAAAACACAAGTCTCATAAGAAGCATCTAAATGACCCGAGCGAAAAATGCTAACCTATTACTGCACCGATAATCACTCCTAGCTCCCTTATTACTTATCCTAGGTGCACATCCAACACATCATTTATGATCGCAAGGAGACACAGAATCTAACGGTGCCCACCTTAACACTGAAAGATACAAACTTGTGACGTTATCAACAAAAACGTACATCAAAACAAGTGGCGCTAGGTAGCCCACAACTCTAACATGGCTTACCTTCGTCTTTGTCTGGTCTAAACTGGTCGTCTATGGCATTAAAACGATAAAAACGATGGTGTAGTTAATCCATAGGTTAATCCAATGTGACTGCGTCCCCTTTGAAATGTTCTGATAATCCATAAACAATAAAACAGCTTTTCTGTTGCTTGATATCAGAGCAGCGATATTTCTCCCCTCTAAGGCAAGCTAGCATGCGCAGAGAGGCTACCATTTTATTTTAACATGAGTGTGTGCGGGACGATTTCCCTTGGATTCTATTGGCTCTAACGGTCAGAAAGAGATGTCACATGTCAAAATCGAACAAGGGGGGCCAGAGATAAGGAAAATCCACCCAAATGGCCCCAGAAGAGGTTATTTTTGCTAAATCTGTCTAAAAAGGTCAAATATCACTTGTTTTGCATCAATCTTGATACAGGGTACTTATTATATGTTGTACTTTGGATTCCTAAAGCTTTCAGTCTACTAACCCATCATCCAAGGTTAGTTTTCACTTTAAGTACAACATCTTTTTTGGACGGACATTTTTTGGACGGACCATGTTCAATCTGAATTTTCTTTAAAATAAAAAACATATATATTGATTCTGACTTCTCTACATCCAACTCACAGCTTTATCGTTACCTTGAGAAAAAAGATTATTAATGTAACCCTTTTAGAAGGGAAGATATGGTCATTTGTTCTGGGAATGTCATTTTCGAGCCTGAGACCTGAAAAACAGGCTCGGGGCCTAACAGGTTAAATATATTTGTAATACAGTGATCAGGTCAGGATGGTATGTTAAGTGCCTAAGGGTTACATATAGTATCTGCAATATATTACACACATGAATGGTCTCTGATTAAGAACACCCACCTCTTGGCGATGACTATAATTGCAATGGCTTGGACAGTTCCCAGTAGATGTCCCCACCATTGTTCAAATTACATATATGCCCTTGTCCTCGCTGAAAACATTTCTTTCGATTCTACTTGAGCATAGTATGTAAAAGAAAAACATTTACTTCACAAACACATCTTTCTGTTACTAATCATAGAAGATGGTCCGGCATTGGGTTTGTGTTTTATATAGGGTCCCATGAAGACAGAAAGATAATTAACTAAGTATTTGTGCATCCACCTGACAGATAATACATCTATTCTGGTATATAATATTACAGCATCTCCACTTATGTTTGAAACATTATATGAGCCGGCAGTGACATAACGTTTGAAATATATATGGTTCTTTAATCCACCCACTCGGATTACTGTCAATCATACCTTTTAGATTTTAAAATTCCTTCTATGCAGTCTTCAGACTGTTCCTTTGATTAGCTGTTCTCAGCATGTCGCATAATCCCTCCATCTCATTGCTATCTTGAGAGGTTTATATTCTGACCCATTTGAACTTGTCTTAATCTCACTTCTGCTTCCTTCTTTCCTGACATCACATCTGTTCATTCATCTTGAGCTGCAAGCCATGCAATGCATCCACCTTACTATTTACTATTCTCTTGCCATCTGCTGTCTGCCTCCAAGTCTCCTTCCAGTCATCCTCCTATACCTAAGGAAACCAGCTGTGGTGATGCCCTTAGGTTCCCACACTAGCTCCACTTGATATTTGTTTTTAATGTTGACATCAAAGCTGCACTAATCAACATTTTTGATGAGCATATTCCAGCTCATTGTTGTGGTTTTACAACTGGTTTAATTCAGTCAAGTCCAAAGCAGCATCCAGGGCCTTACATAATCCAGTCCTGATAAATGGTAGCAAAAGCTCATTGACAGGTGGATCCACAGAAAATATGGAGTACAGATTGCTCCAAGCCAACATCACAAAAGAAAATCTTTCAGCCTTTGTCCTGACTGCAAACAGCCACCCACAAACGCCTGCAGTCGAACAGGGCGTTCAAACCTCTCCCCACTAATATAGCACAGGTTTTGACATTAACACAAAATACGGGGACATAATAACAAGCATTTTGATCAAGAAAACAACAATCTGCTAAACAAATTAAAATGTGTTTATCTTTGTGCGAGAGGAACAGATGTTATTAGTGTGAAATCCATAAAAAGCAAAAATATCCACCAAAAAAAACGTATGAAGAATATGATCTCCCAAGTGGTTGAAAATAGTTGACAGGAGTTTGTTAGTTATTTTAATTGGATACTTTTTTGCAATACAATTTTTTTCAAATCGTATTACACAAGAGGTTGAGTAATACAGGAAGTAGATTTGACATTTGCAATTCAATCTCATGCATCGGGATATAATTACTGACTTTCTTAGAAACCATGAGCCTTTTATTCATGTGAAGTAGTTTGATATTGTATTTTATTGTAAGATATTCCACCCACTTTGTCTGAATAAGGACACAGATGACTCGTATCTGATTAGTTATATTGTGTCGCTTACAAACGAGAAATTACCCAGTTTGCAAGAACCTGACGTTAAAGGTGTTTCAAAAGTTAATATGTCACCTGATAGGCTCAGAGTCAATTGCTTTTGGTTGTTTAAACTAGAGAGGAATTACTCATACCAGTGTGAGTTTGTTGAGATTATGACAATCCTGGTCAAAGTTACAGAGCGGGTGCAAAATCCAGCAGCAGTAAAGCCGCTCTTCCAGATTTAAAAGCATTCCTTTAATTTATCACTTGATAAACTCAAAGTAAATTGCTTTTGTTTTTTACTTTAGTAGAATGACTAACAATAGCCCTGCCAGATTTAGAAAGCCCCCTTTAATATGTATTAGTAATAGGCCCCAACATAAGATTGTTGATTGTGATTCTGTGTTTTATGACGCAGCTGGTAATTACATACCAGTTTACACTGAGATGACTTGACCAAGTGTCCTAATTAACATGCATGTAGGTATTCTCTCCACGACTCATTAACTTTTACTGGGGGAGGAGATCTCCCTTTGGCACCTTGTATACACCGAATTATGCACACAGTACTGAAATCTCATTTCACTACCAGCCATAGTTTGAATGTAAGACAAGAGGGCTTCACAGTGTAACTAACCACACTGACCTAGCTTAGTTAAGCTACAAAAAGACCACTTAATGTTTCTACTTCCTCTTCACTAATGTGCCCATTAATGACTGCACATTAGATCAAGCGTCAGGAGGGTGCAACCAAGCATGCAGCTGGGATGGAAAGTGTTATGACGTCTGCTCTTTACTTGTTTTGATCCTAAATAACAGACCAAAAGCAATTACTGCCTTAGCCGCTCTCCCTCTCATATCTGTTATCTGTATAACTCCTGTCTCATAACAACTCTAATGGGGCTTACTAAGGTTTATTCAGCAAGGTATTGAATTGTGCATGAGGTTCTTGTTTTTGTCAGACAAAAAGACGATAGAAAAGTTTCTGAAGAATGCCATTTAGATTTTAACAGACATTTGTTCATGTATGCCTGCAGCTTTGTAATAATTGTTTGGAGGGATGATCAGACCTACATTCCTAATCTTCGATGTAAACTTAATTAAAGTAAAACTTTTTTCCATTGTAACATCAACAAATTGAGAAAAAGGATCGATATACCAAAACATTTATGCCTCTTCTACCATTTTCTGTTTAAAGAGAAGGGCAAAATTACGCCTCCTTTTGTCAATTATGAGCTGTGGTGATTTTAAAACATAAAATGTGTGAAAAACAAAGAAAGGTAAAGTATTTCAGTTTTAGATGACTATGACAATCTTTCCAAAGAGCCATGCTTACAAACAAAAGGGTTGTGTAATTTTATTTAAATGCATGTATTTCAAATGTAACAGTACATCCTTGAAAATGAATATTGACATTTATATCTTTGCTTTTATTTAATAAGACTCTTAAATAAAGTTCTAGTATTTTTATATTTACATGTTGATGGGCAAAGATTGGGAAAGATATCTTACTTCTCATTATTGATCTGTACAGCAAGTCTAGTAACAGATAAACGTTTAAGAGGGGACTCCTTTAATTAAACCTTCAATAATTACTAAAATAATGATAAATCAGGAATCGAGTAACACTGAAAGCTGAAATTAAATGTTCAACTTGATATCTATCACTGGTATTAAAATAATACCATACAATTTCATCTTTGGCACACATGGTTAATGGTTTCTTCTTAAATGGCCTTTAACAGTGATTAATATATTTTAGCATTTATTTTAGCATGTGCAGTTCCATACATGTTCTAGTCACATCTTAAGCAAATAATTACACCTAGTCAGGATATTGATTTTATATATCAATTTAAATAAAAATGAAGTACATACTGTGACTCATTAGTGGTAAGATCTAAATACAGGTCACTCACAGCAGCCATGAAGTAACGTCTGGCCAGAAAGCAGCTCCCATCTGATAAGTAGTGTCAAGACCTATAATGGGCTGGAAATGACAAATCCTACCTTCAGGCTGGCAGATGTGGAAAAGTACACCGATAAGGAAAGAGCTGGCTGACATTGATACAGTGATGATGAGACAGGGTGCTAAACAATATTTAACACACGGCTAGTGAATGTCTCAATTAATACATAAAGGCATTTAGGATTAAAGAAAAGATAGTCAGTTGCGCATATGTACAATTATCCACCGGATTAAATTCAACTTTACCACAAAATGATTAACAAAAACTTGTGTGATCATTAATGTAATGTGCATTTGAATCATAATTTCAATGACTCTCTGTAGTCTAACATATCATTGTTATAATTATTCCTATCAATGGACAATTACTTTAATAAGAGGGGTCTGCTGGCATATCATTCGAGAAGAAGAAGAAGCAAATACTGATACATGCACATTTTCAGTGGGGATTTATTCAAAGTAAGGCATGTGTACAAGTGTGCTTCTGCAACTACTGATTTAAGATCTGCAAACAGAATATTTTCAAATATTCAAGTGAAAAATCAACATCTTCAAAATGTGTCTCTCCCAGGAGCAAAATTAAATGTTTGTTTTGGAGCATTCGAGCGTCTCAGTGACGGGAAATCAATAAACATCTTGTCAACATTGAATCAGTAGTGAGACTTTGAAACTAACACTTGTAATTTCATTTATCTTTTGCTTCATTTTTAAAAAGATGTGTAATGTATCAAATACATTGTTGAAAAATGTCTTCTTTTTTTATATTACATATTAGGTAATCATAAAATAGTGATTGTTAATTGATTGTTGTTAATCTAAGTGTTGTCAGTGTCTTGCAGCTCATCTTGCTCCTGGCAAAAGGCTGTGTTGATGAACAGCACCTGCCTATGCAGGTGTGCCTGGCTAATTGGACTGTGCCATTCCCCTAAAACCCTGAGGGGTGTTTAAAGAGACATCTTTAGAGTCTTCTCTCCCCTGCACTCAACAATGGACTGGCCAGCATTGGTATAAATCCCTGCAGTGTGGAGAGAAAGCCTTGTTGCTCTTGGGAAAAAGAGCATTCAGCATGTCACCCATTTTGGTAAGGTTTTAGTTTATGAATTAATGTTGTATCTGTTTATATTGTAAATAATTCATAAAGCCCAAGGGTCCGAATTTTTAAATGTCTTGTTTTGTCCGATTAACAGCCTAAAATCTACATATCAAGTTCAGCAACAAAACACAATTAGGAAATGTACATATACGAGCTCAAACTAATGATTTTTAGGCATGTATTGATTGTCAAAATAGTTGCTGCCTACTTTTTTGTTGATCAGTTAAAGGTGGGGTAGGTAAGTTTGAGAAACCGGCTCGAGATCGCTAGAATTTGAAAATACACAACCGGAGAAAATCTGCCACTTCCTTACAGAGCCCCTCCTCCACAACCCTGTCTCCTAAAAATTACGTTCCCACAGAACTAAACTGCATTCTCAATTACGTTTAGCTAGAAACGTATTTACTCCCACGTTACGTTTGTTATGAACGTATCTCAAATACGTTTATTTTCTACATATCTTCTAGAAACATGTTTTCTCCCAGGTTACGTTCCTTATGAACGTATCTGAAATACGTTTATTTTCTACATATCTTTGCCAATAGTCATTTATAAATATCATTTTAGAGCACACCTTTGAAATCGACAATCGGGCTCGATATATGGTTAAATTAAAATCAGTAGGCGAGGCTGTAATTTCGCCAGCTGTTACTCTCATGTGCGAGGCAGAACATAATAGTTTTAACATGCCAAAAAGCTGCTGTGTCGTTCATTGCACCTCAAACATTAAAACAAATCCAGAGTTACGTGTTTCTGTACTTCCTCTAAGAAGAAAGGACAGTAACAGAAGAGCTCTGTGGCTTCAGGCTTGATCGCCGTTCAAATGACAGCGTTGGTTTCCCCAAAAGTGGGCGGGGCTGTAAAGTGAAGTAGATTTTACTGTCATCTATTATTCAAAACCATTCTATTTATTCTAACGTATTACATGCCAGTGTTTTATCTTTTTATTTATTTGTTTTTATTTTAAATCGTATAATGTCGGACTTTTTTTTGTCATCTTTGAGGAAAAGAAATGGGGT
>NC_047503.1:35855720-35870720 GCF_902827115.2 Pseudochaenichthys georgianus
ATTTATTGTTTATTTTAAATCGTATAATGTCGGATTTTTTTGTCATCTTTGAGGAAAAGAATGGGGTTAGAGATTCAAAATAATGAAATCTGTATTTTTTAAAATCTCTCCTTCTAATTTGTTATTCTTTTCTAAATAACACACTGTTATTTACTCAACAATAGCACACAATTATCCTTGTTTTATTTATTCGTTTAATTCTATAATCTTGGGCATTTAGCATGCTTTTTAGCGTAAATAAAGTCACCAGAAACAGACGGGACATTTCGAGATTTAGGATGGCCCAAGACACTACACTACCCATAATCCCCAGCTATCGTTTGGGACTACAGTCCGTTGACAAACCCCGTGATGTTGCGCCAAGGTTACGCCGAGCGTCAGCTCTTTGAAATGGAACGAAACACGGCAGACTATTCAAAACTGGACTCGAACGCCCACCAGAACTACACATGCTGGCTATTGTGTTTCGCAACATGTTCTCTATGGCACGTCTCTACTGGGAATTGTAGTTTTAAAAGACGTTTTTCCCAAATGTAGAAATTGACAGTATTAAACTGTGTACAGCCCTGGAGGTTTAGGCGATAGGAAACACATTGGTGTGTACAATTTAAAACATGTAATTACTAAATGTGTGAAAATCGCTTGTATCCATAATGGGCAGCATTAATATATACCCACACGACAGCTCATTGTTACTTTGTTATTCTACTCCACTACAATTCAGAGGTTAACCTGGTATTTTTACTCCACTACATTTAGTTTAGTTACTTTGCAGATTCTGATTAATGATGTGGAATATAAACACCCTTAAAGCAGACTTTAGTTACACCTGAATACAATTCAGGGAAGGTGATTGTCAAGTGCCAACAATCAGGAGAGATATTTGATAGTTGGTGCTTGAGAAGACTAAACATTTATCTGCAGATCTTTATAAAGTATATTCATTACTCGTTATTATCTACTAATAGTTAATTAAAAACTGTATAATGGCTATTTTGCATATCCCTTTCAAGATTTCAAGGTTTTCTAAGGTGTATTGATCTTATACACAACTTGGGTCGCAGGTTCCTCAACAGACATCTATCAATATGTGTGTACTGTATACCTCCACCATTAAACTGTCATATTCTGCACATTTCTTATTCTATCTACATACATAAGAGTATAATTAATGTGTATAATATCATTTAAAATAAGTGTTTCAACATAGTTAACATTGCAGGAAAGCAATATTTTAGACGTTAAGTACTTTGTCAGGCTTAATATTCATCTGTAGATAGATACCCCCAGAGCTTTTTTCTTGTTTAAAAGAAGACCTTAACCTAAAGTATTTTTAATGTGTTAATAAAGGTTAATTCGTTTTTCTGTTTTGCACATCCTCCTATTAATATCTTTGAACATCCAGCACTAAACTGTTTTATTGTAGAGATCACTTAGTATCTTCTTGACTTTTTATATTCTATATTTCTATCATTGACCTTCTACTTTCCCCCTATGAAAGTATGTACTCTTAATATTGTTTTGATCAAATAAGATTATTCAACAAAAATAATTCAATAACATGCTTTAACCACTAGGCGGTGCACACAAGGTACACACAGCATATATAATAACTTTGTATTATTAGTGTAGACACTTATGTATAACATCTGAAGATGTGTAATTGTATTCATGTTTTTACGTAATTTTACAGGATATTGCTATACTATTTCTCTTGTTTTACTTCTTCACATTAATATCTGATTTGTAAAACATCACAGACAGAAAGGCATAGGCTATCCTTCATTTAATAGTAAGCTATTGAAATTGTGATTCCATAGATGTGTCTCCCATCACCCAAATCCCCTGACTATTCTCTCAACTCAGTATTTAGATTCTTATATTCAAAGAAAATCAGTAATATCTTTAAAAACTACAAGTCCTTTTTTCAGCTGTGCACCGTTATGGTGTAAATATAACCAATATACCAATTGGATTAAATATAAAAGTCAGCCGAATTACTATTGATACTGCAAGGAGATGTATTTTGTGAAAAGAAATTGAAGATGTTTTTAATTGTTGATATATTTATGATCCACGTCAAGTATTCAGTTTTGGCAGCAGTTCTCCTGTTTGTCTCTCTATAAATAAAGAATTACGGCAGATGTGTAATATTTAATGCAGCCGAACCGTGTATTACAATGCCGTTATGTGATGACTTCCAAAGAGAAAAGCAAGCACACTCTGAATTAGGTATTATTTTATTTTTCGTTGTCGGATATCATATCTCCATATCATATCAACACCATATCCCAGCGTGCATTGCGGCTAAAACATCCAATCAACAAGCTTCAAGCTGAGGATCTTGGGTAATCAGTTTAGTGGGTTTGTGGTGTGTATCGCTCAAAATGTCCCGTCTGTTTCCGGTGACTTATTTACGGCTAAAAAGCCCAAGATTATAGAATTAAATGAATAAATAAAAACAAGGATAATTGTGTGTTATTGTTGAGTAAATAACAGTGTGTTATTTAGAAAGAATAATAAATTAGAAGGAAAAGATTTTAAAAAATACAGATTTCAGTATTTGAGGCTCTGAGCCCCATTTATTTTCCTCACAGACGGAAAAAAAGTCAGATTATTATACGATTTAAAATAAAAACAAATAAATAAAAGATAAAACACTGGCATGTAATTTACGTTAGAATAAATAGAATGGTTTTGAATAATAGATGAGAGTAAATCTACTTCACTTTACAGCCCCGCCCACTTTTGGGGAAACCAGCGCTGTCATTTGAACGGCGATCAAGCCTGAAGCCACAGAGATCTTCTGTTACTGTCCTTTCTTCTTAAAGGAAGTACAGAAACACGTAACTCTGGATTTGTTTTAATGTTTGAGGTGCAATAAACGACACAGCAGCTTTTTGGCATGTTAAAACTATTATGTTCTGCCTCGCTCAACTCGTAACAGCTGGCGAAATTACAGCCTCGCCTACTGATTTTAATTTAACCATATATCGAGCCCGATTGTCGATTTCAAAGGTGTGCTCTAAAATGATTTATAAATAACTAATTATCATTATTATAAGCAAGACAATAAATGGCAAAGATATGTAGAAAATAAACGTATTTAAGTTACATTCATAACTAACGTAACGTGGAAGAAAATATGCTTCTAGAAGATATGTAGAAAATAAACGTATTTGAGATACGTTCATAACAAACGTAACGTGGGAGAAAATACGTTTCTAGAAGATATGTAGAAAATAAACGTATTTGAGATACGTTCATAACTAACGTAACGTGGGAGTAAATACGTTTCTAGCTAAACGTAATTGAGAATGCAGTTTAGTTCTGTGGGAACGTAATTTTTAGGAGACAGGGTTGTCCTCCAACACACACGAACGCGCACATGACCAATGAGGGCACGAGATAAGTTTGTGCACAGATGGAAGGCTGACAGGCAGGTAGGCCATCCAGTTATTTTAGCCGGGCCGGCTCAAATGATTGGTCGTGCTTTTTACAGCGCCACAGCTTCCAGAGATGACGGTATGGATTTTTTGTCAAAGCACTTCAGATATTCATTGCTATCGGGATGTTAAGAGCATTCCATGGAAATAACAAAAAGTGTATCTCGAGCCGGTTTCTCAAACTTACCTACCCCAACTTTAATTCATTTCTGGATTTTATGCTTAAATCTGACATTTATTTAAGACCAAATCTGGTCATATCTTTCGTGAAACACTATCAGTCCCAAATGCTCTCAAGTAAATTCCCCTACAATCCTTCAAGTCAAGCCTTGATGCATCAAGTACTGAATAGGGTAACGTTATTGGATTGGAACACTGAAAGTTAGTGACTCTTTAGGTAATTTATCTTACAGATAATGATAATAATAAAGTCTGCAGAGCACATGCTGTCAGGATGGCGATTTCCCACCTCTTTTTGAAGTGAAAGAGCCGGTGACTGTGGTAAAGAGTTTGGGTGGCACAGACCTTTGATGCGCATGCATTGCTTTTAATTTGGTCTTTCCAGATTAAAGAGTGGTGTGAGTCAACAGGAAACAGAGACGTAAAGAGCCGGTTGAGATTAATGACACAACACTTGTTAAACTTCCCTTTTAGGCCAGTTCCTCTCCCTCTCATTAGCTCTTTGGTCATTGTTTGAGTCTAGCTAATGTGGCATAATGAAGGTGATACATCAATGCTGTCTGTTATGGACACCCCTGTTGTGTGAGATACTGAGTCAGTGGATTTATTTAGTAGTTTTGGCAGAGAATAAACATCTTGAAGTTCTTTTCACTGACTAGCCGAGTTACTGATAATTAAATTCCCTAATAAGAATTCACACTGATGGAAAAGCAGTAGATGTTGTCCGTTGCTTTCACATGCAATGTCAGGCACAATTAGTTGCTAAAATGAGTGATTATTTTTGTTTACGCTAACCTCTCATTTGCACAAATATTTTGAAACAAAACACATTTTCCTGTGTGATAGAATGTGTGGAGAATTCAGACCAAACCACTGAAGATACAATACATACTCTTTGCCAAAAACATGTATTTCAGTGTAAAATGATTTTGATTGTCTTGCCCTTTTACGATGTGCATTTATTTCTAAAATTAAAAGAGCATTTAGTTGGAATTCCTTTTTGGCCAACTAGGACAAAACATAACAATAAAATAACAATGTTTTCGTTCAACGCTCTCATTTTGTTGTGCATTTACTGGAGAATGGAAATAAATTCATGCAGAAAGGATCAATGTGTCATGTGGATTCTTTAAATTTCAGCCCCCTCACAACCAGCACTCTACGAGTTACAGCGGCCTGTCATTTACACAAACTCCCTCCGTTTTCACACGTGTCGCAACTATTCAATTAAAGGTTAGATCCGGCTTCCAACTTGTTACTTCAGCAGATGCTTATGACTCGTAATGAATGCAACATGAAAGAAGTTTATTCAGTGTCAACAATGAGCCAAACTGTGCATACCAAGACGGACTTATAAAGCTGTTTTAACCCCAAAATAAATGTCTAAATACCAGATAATCAAAACGCAAAGAACTGGATTGATTTACTGATTGTTGGTTATTTGTTTTATGGATTAATTGACTCAGAAAACCTGCCTTACTGTAAAGATTTCCTTTTCCAAACAGACTTTACGAAGAAAAACAGCAATACAATACACGCACAATGCTTACCCACGATAAAAACAACATCTAATGTAATAGAGATTGGGTAAGGATTAAATCACATGGCTTTCTCCAAAACCATTAATGTTTATTCATTTATTTACCTTAATCCTGATTACTCTGCCTCTTTCCCTTTACTTCTGGACACTTCCTCCAAGGTCTTGCATTTTGAGTAACTTTCCAGACCTGCCATTCTCCACCTGTCCACCAGATTGCCCTGTGGCTTTCCACCTACTCACCTGTTCATGTTCCCAAACCATCCCCACCTGTGTCTCATTGTCACCAGTCTTTTCACTTCCAGTCATATGTCCCTGTTACTCTATTCCTGATTTTCTTCCTGATATCAAAGTCAACTTTAAGGTCAATCTTTCAGTTTGTGTGTACAGACATACAGTAGGGCCTTTCTCATTTCACTAAAGAGGCTTCTCAATACTCAAATTTCCCCTCCTCGACTCCTCGGTCCTCCGGTCATGACCCGGAAAAGAATGTCAGCGCGCCATTTTGAAGGACATCTCATTTCTCTAAATGCACACCGAGGACCGAGCATCGAGCGTTGAGGAGGCTCTCTGGAGGAGGCTCTCTGGAGGAGCTATAACCGAGGATACACTGATGGTTCCTCCACGGCTCCTCCACGGATGCATTTCCGGGAACGGTGGAGGCGTGACGCACGGCCGGACTTATCTCAGCCAATGGCATACCCTGCATATTATTTTAGAAACTTTCATCGCGTCACGATGTTTCCAGAGAGAACAGCTGTGAGGTCCGTGCAGAAAGCAGAGCCGTGTGTAAAATGTATATTACTCAGTATAACAGGCCTACTCTCTTTATTTGCTTTAGTTTACTAGGCTAGATAACTACAAACAAAGAGTCGATATTTTTCTAAGACCATTTAGTGCTTCACATAATAAAATACACAACGGCTGTAGCCTGATTATGCTTTAGGAGCTGTAGGTGTGTGTGGTAGGCCTACAGTGTGTAGGTGTGGTACAGTGTGTATGGGTGTGTTGTAATGGACAGTGCGTAGATGCGGCGGACAGACGGGTCTCAGTTGGTTTGGTGTCCTCTGCTTATTTTTAATACTTGTAAATACAACTTTTGGCCCGTAATTTCAATTCCCCATTTCAGCGACCAGAGAGCGGGGGGGGATATATCCAGTCTCTGATTGTGTTACGTATTATGAGTGCTCTCATACTTTAAATTGTATATTTATATAAATATATTTGTGTGTGTGTGTCCGCATCTGTAGCCTGGTATTGTCTCATTATACCGCACTCTCAATTAATTCAAAGTAAATATGTGGGGGAACAATGTTCAGCTGATCTAACAGAGATTATACAATACAGCGCTATGACAAAACACTCGACAGCTGATGCAGCTGTTGCCACGTAATAATGAACGGACATCGCTTTAATATGACCGCTCAGAGGAGAGGAGTTCTCATTTCTTTAAACGTCTGCTGCTTCCCCTCCTCGGTCCTCAGCTCGCATCTCCTGTGGGCGGGACTAAGTCTCGAGGAGGGGAGTCGAGGAGGGGAGTCGAGGAGGGGAAATTTAAGAATTGAGAAGCCTCTTAATTTCCCCTCCTCCACTCCTCGGTCCTCCGGTTGTGACCCGGAAATAGTTGAAGGACATCTAATTTCTCTAAATGCACATCGAGGACCGAGGATCGAGCGTCGAGGAGGCTCTCTGGAGGAGCTATAATTGAGGATACACTGATGGGTCCTCCAGGGATGCATTTCCGGCAACAGTGATGTTTAAAAGAGTCGAGACGCACGGCCGGACTTATCTCAGCCAATGACAGCTCTGCATGCATCCCCTGGATATTATTTTATTAACTGCTTTCATCGCAACGCGATGTTTACAGTGAGAACAGCTGTGAGGTCCGTGCAGAAAGCAGAGAAGTGTGTATAATATATATCACTCAGTATAACAGGCCTACATTACTCTCTTTATTTGCTTTAGTTTAGTAGATATCTACAAACAAAGAGTCGATTTGTCTAAAACCATTTTGTGCTTCACATAATAAAATACAGTGTGTGTGTGTGTGTGTGGTGTGTGTGGTGTGTGTGTGTGTGTGTGTGTGTGTGTGGTGTGTGTGGTGTGTGTGGTGTGTGTCTGTCTGTGACGGACGGACAGAGGGGGGGGATATCTAGTCTCTGATAGTGTTATGTTATTATGCTGTGAGTACTCTCATACTTGTTTTATTCTGAAATTGTATATATTTTATATAAATATATGTGTATATGTCCACATCTGTAGCCTGTTATTGTCTCATTATACCGCACTGTGAATGAATTAAAAGTAAATATATAAGTCTTCATGAACACAGTTCTGTCCATCAGACAGAGGGCTGTAGGCCATAAGGTGAACCCTGTTATCGTTTCATCCCGCTCCAAAGAAGTGGAACTACACAATCTTTAGTTCATAAAAAATAACGAGTCATGCTTATCCACCAAAAAAAAGTTCGTCGCTAAAATGCCTGTCAATTCTTCTAGGCACGTAATTATTGGCTGAACTAGTCCCTTCAAAGCGTAATAATATCTTGGTCAAAAGTAGTGCCACGGTCCCGTCACGTGATCGTGCTACACCAATTGAGTAGCTGCATATACCGGTATCAACAAACAGATTTGGAAAAAATGGCGACCGCCATGATTTCATCGAGTAGCGGGGACGAGGAAAACGCACCAGAAAGTCTCAAAAAGTCAAAATTATCAACACACAAACATTGTTACATGCATACGTCTGTGAAGCACGAAAAGGTTGATTATTTTACCAATATCACACTGCAGGTCTTCAACAACATCAACAGACTGTACACCCTCCATGACAGTGGCATTGCTTTTGAAGTTACAAATACAATATTATCATATTACAATAATAATAATAATAATAATAATAATAATAATAATAATTAGGGCTGTCAAACGATTACAATTTTTAATCAGATTAATCACAGCTTAAAAATTAATTAATCATGATTAATCACCATTCGAACTATGTCCAAAATATGCCATTTATTTATGTATATTGTTGTGGGAATGGAAAGATAAATGAAAGAAGGCGGATATATCCATTAACATACAGTATCTATGTTTATTATAACATTTTTCTGCGTGTCAAAATGAAAGACAACCCACACACCTATCAATCATCAAACGTGGGGTCTTAATTCATTACGTGTTGATTTCTATCAACGGGGGAGTACTTCAGGAAAGTCGAGAGAGGGGGGGGGGGGGGCGCGCTAGTGGAGTACTTCGTGACCACACAGTGTGAACGTTGTGATTCAGCTGTTTTAGCGCAGTTCTCCAGTGAAGGGGGAGTCGAATTGATAGGTGTGTGGGTGCACACGGAGACCGACTCTGTCGTCCGGTGATCTAACCGCCTTCTGGAAAAGCTTCACAAGTACGTCGGTACGCAAATGCGCTTTGTGACACAAGTGACGGTACGCATTTCAGATTACGCACATAACCTGCGTACCAGTTATGTGCACCCCTGTACCAGAGCCATATTATTACTATTATATGGCTCTGCCCTGTACTACAGCAAAAGTAGTCTCCGTAGGGACTTCCTGCAACAACACCACGCCGTTATCAAAGATGTTCTATTGAGAAGACGATCACTCCGTGACAAAAGTTTTCAAAACCGTGGCTACTGAAATCAATCTTACTAACTGCGGTGTGTGCAATTTACTCGCGCGAGTTGGCAGACTTTATTTTGCTTACTTTAACATCATTTTTCATGGTGGGGCTAAGCCATTTCTTGGTATGGGTGTAGCCTACCCCAGCCATACCCTGGCGCTGCCACTGGTGGCACGTATGGGGCGGGCCATTCTGCACATGCGTTAAATGCGTTAAAATATTTAACGCATTTAAGCAAAAAATTAATACCGCCGTTAACGCGAGAATTGGACAGCACTAATAAAAGAAAAGAGAGAGAGAGAGGATAGAGCGAGAAGAAGAAGCGAGAGAGCGAGAGAAGAAGAAGAGAAGAGAGAGAGGATATTATATAGAGATATATATAGATTATATTATAGATATATATATATATATATATAATAATAATCTATATATATCTATAATAATAATAATAAATATATATATATTACATTACATTACATTACATTACATTGCATTTAGCTGACGCTTTTATCCAAAGCGACTTACAATAAGTACATTCGACCAGGAAGACACAACCTTGAGGGAAAACAGAATCATATAAGAACATCAGGTTTCAAAGAGCCAATCGTTTCAAGTGGCTGCTCACACTGGCTCTAGATAAGCCAGTCCTTTATTAGTATATAAGTGCTCTGTTAGCAGTTCTTTGTAGTCATTCTATCGCTCGAAGTGGAGTCGAAGAGATGAGTTTTCAGTCTGCGCCGGAAGGTGTGTAAGCTTTCTGCGGTCCTGATTTCAATGGGGAGCTCATTCCACCATTTTGGGAGCCAGGATAGCAAACCCACGTGTTTTTGCTGATGGGAACTTGGGTCCCCCTTCGCAGCGAGGGTGCAGCGAGTCGTTTGGTGATGCAGAGCGTAGTGCACGTGCTGGGGTGTACGGTTTAACCATGTCCTGGATTGTAGGAAGGGCCAGATCCATTCGCAGCATGGTACGCAAGTACCAGTGTCTTTGAAGTGGATCTCTAAGCAGTTACCGGAAGCCAGTGGAGGGAGCGGAGGAGCGGCGTGGTGTGGGAAAATGTTGGAAGGTTGAAGACCAGACGAGCCGCTGCATTCTGGATGAGCTGCAGAGGTCGGATGGCACATGCAGGTAGACCAGCCAGGAGGGAGTTGCAGTAGTTAGGCGTGAGGCTGACGAGAGCCTGGGACCAGAACCTGCGTCGATTTTCTGGGTCAGCTGTGGGCGTATCTCTCCGTGAGGTTGAAAAGGTGTATCTGCAGCAGCGGGTTGTAAGCAGCGATGTTTGCAGTAAACGGACAGGTTGTTATCTAGGATAACACCCCAGATTCCTTGCAGTCTGAGTCGGGGAAACAACAGAGGGGCCGATGTTGATAGTTAGGTCAAGAGAGGGACAATCTTTTCCCGGAAGGAAAAGCACTTCAGTTTTGTCAAGGTTGAGCTTGAGATGATGATGAGCGGACATCCACTGAGAGATGTCAGCTAAACAAGCAGAGATGCGTGCGACGATCTGGGTCTCTGAGCGGGGAAAGGACAGAATTAATTGGGTGTCGTCAGCGTAGCAGTGGTATGAAAACCATGTGGGCTAATGACAGATCGAGCGAGTTTGTGTACAGGGAGAAGAGGAGAGGACCAAGAACAGAGCCCTGAGGGACCCCTGTAGTTAATTGACAAAGGGTCGGACTCAGACCCTCTCCAAGTAACCCTGTAGGTGCGGTCTTTGATGTATGAGGTGAGGAGGGAAAGTGCAGAGCCTGAAAAACTCCAAGTTCTTGGAGAGTGCGAAGGAGGATCTGATGATATTATATTATTATTATAGATATATATAGATTATTATTATAGATATATTATATATATATATATATTATAATAATAATCTATATTATATAATAATATCTATAAATAATAATAATGTAATTCATCAAATTATTATATGATGAATGAGTAAATAAATGAATCAATGGTCATTGGTATAAGTACTGCATTTATTGATCTAAATTACTTAACGTAACAAGTTAACCTTCTTCTTGGACGCAGCTATGTATGAAATCAAGTCATGTTTATTTTAAGAGTGCATTTAACGTGTACAGGGTAACACTAAACAACAGACAGACAAAAAGTCCTCAGTCTAATGGAATAATCCACAAGCTCAGCCAATGAACCTAGCGATGCGAACATGGTAGTCCAGGAATGTGTTGTGGCTGGAGTTGGCTGATAACGCTGCTAGCCAATGTTGATTCGATGGTCAACTCTGTTCTCAGATAGTAAAACCTCTCACAAATACCGCGTATATAACGCAATACCTCGGACTTAGTGATGTATTAAGACATATGACAAAACATGACAAGCATACAGCACTGTTTAGAATCCATTTGGTCTGGTTTAGCGTAACCATGTAGGCGGGCCATCTTTCACTTCTGTTGGCAATATGCAGCGAGCCAATTGGTTGTAGCACGATCACGTGACGAACCGTGGCACTACTTTTGACCAAGATATTATTACGCTTTGAAGGGACTAGTTCAGCCAAGAATTACGTGCCTAGAGAATTGACAGGAATTTTAGCGACAAACTGTTTTTTGGTGGATAAGCATGACTCGTTCTTTTTTATGAACTAAAGATTATGTAGTTCCACTTCTGTGGAGCGGGATTTCTTTTCTAAAGGACTTTTCGAGGTTCACCTAGCGGCCTACTGTGCCTCCTGTCATCCTTAATGGACCGTCTCTTTAAAATGAATGCTCAGAGAGGATTTCTCATTTCTCTAACCGCCTGCTGCTTCCCCTCCTCTCTCCTCCGCTCGCATCTCCTGTGGGGGGACTAAGACACGAGGATAGGAGTCGAGGAGGGGAAATTAGTGAAATGAGAAAGGCCCAGAGAGATCGAATTGACGTTTCCAACAATCCCATACAAAAATACAATTATACAAATATGTATAAAATATGTATCCTATATATACACAATCAAAACACATATGCACCACATTAAGATAAAACACAACAATCAATATATACAAAACAACAGTCACTTAACCTCTTAAGCCCCCACGGACCCTTCGGCGGGTCCGAAACCACAGCATCTGCAATCAACAGTGTCTGAGGGCTTCTTAGGATGTCATAAACTATGAATGTTTCATATCCATGTAACGGGAAGACACTCAGCTAACTGAAGATTTCTTTTTTTTGGTGCAAAAAAAAACACAAGGCTAACGCTGAGCCTCTGAATTAGCCCCGAGCGAGAAAATGCTAACGCCGTAAGCACAGAAAACACAGTATAAACACCCTTATTACTTATCGTAACTGCACATCCAACATATCGATTAGCATTGTGAGATTACACAGAATCGATAGGTATCTGTATCATCACTCCTCATGATCAGAACTCGCAACATTATAAACAAAAACAGGACATCACAACATGTGGCATTAGGTAGCACACACGGCAATATGTCTTACCTTTGTCGTTGTCTGATCAAAAGTTGTCTTCAATGGCATTAAACGATCAAAACCGCTGCTGAAGGTTATCTATAGGTAATCCAATGTGTCTGTGTCACTTTGAAATTATTTCTGATAATCCATCCGCAATAAACCTAGTTTCAGTTTTCGTAAGATGGTTTCGCTTTTGGCAAACTGAGTGTGCATAGCCCCCAAGTCTCAATGGTAACGTTGGCGTGTATGTGGAAATTCCCCTTCGATTCTATTGGCTATAATGGTTCAAAAAGAGATGTCAATCATCAAAATCGCCAATGGGTTCAGAGAAACGGCAAAAACGCCCATTTCCACCCAAATCACCTCAGAGGTGGAGGTTTTTTTTTCTAAAACCTCTCTAAAAAGGTAAATGTCACTGGTTTTGCATCAATCTTGATACAGGTACTTATTATATGTATTATCTTTTAGTCTACTAACACCCATCATCCAAGGGTGGTTTTCACTATAAGTAAAAAATAATTGTTGGACTGTCAAGTAAGTAAGAAATAATAAAAAAATTAAAAGCAGCTGTGGTAATGAAACAATTAACAACTGTGAACGAGAAATTAACAAAAGTGATAATCTGCAGTGCATGGGTCATTTTTTCTGAAATAAACTCTGAGCAGGGTGATGCAGGACCCCCACGCCAAAGCAGCTAATTACTTGAGAGGCAATAGACAAACATTTTTATATTCAGGGGGCACATCACTTTTTTGCCCTAGTTCTCAAAGGAGCACCCTGGAGATGTTGCTTGGTGCTCATCCTTAAAATGAAATAAACCGTAACTTTTGACATGCAGAGGTGAACACAGAACACACATGCAGAGGTGAACACAAGACAACATTAGCACGACCAGTAATCCTACAAGCCGTCATCACTACCCTCCTGACTGTTCTCCTCACTGTCTTCCTCTCTGTCAGACATGGTAGCTGATGATGTAGGCCTGCTACTTTCTCTCTGGTTGAGTCTGCGATTAGCTGCTTGCATCCACAAGTCAACAGCTGGTTTTGGGGTCGAAAAGTCTCTGTTGTCATCTTAGACAAGTGGATGTAATCAAATAAGTATGTGAACATAACCAATAACCTACCATAGCCAATAACAAATTAATGTAACTTATTTTATTTGTGTTGTTCATTCATATCTTATTTTACATTAACATTTATTTATGCATTATTTTTTATCTCTCCAGTTTTAAAAGATATTTTTGGTTACTGTCCTATAGTAGCCTATACATTAGAATGATTTCAAACCTGTTTATCCCAATAATTATAAAGTAGTGCCTTGGAAATATGTGTTTACATAAATTGTGACCAAACTGTTTGAACTTAGACTTAAGTTAACTATCTAAACACTCAGAGTCCTTTACCTCACGGAGCTGTAGTATCAGCCTCTCAGTCTGACTGGAGAAGACTCTCCCTCCACATTATTGTAGAAACATCTTCTTCTTACACTCTAAGAAAAATCTGTAAAATTACGGCCAATGTGGTGTAACATTTACTGTTTAAGTACTGTAATCGACTTTTACATTACTTTTTCCGTTGAAAACAGTGTTGCCAGGTCTGCTTATTATAAGTTTCCCCCAAGATTTTATTTGAAAATAGCAGATCTACAAGCTCACAACCATATTTATATATTTATATAAACAGTCCATGCTCACAATGCATCGCGTTGAGGCACGTTGTGATCTGCTATTTTCTAATAGTTGCTGTATAGGTTTAAAGTGCTCATGTGGCCCACTTCACTTCTTTTGGGCTTTTTTTTCCTTGACCTTGTGTCCCTCACATAATCTGGCAACACTGGTTGCGCATTGCATTGTGGGTGCTTTTGCCCGGTAAAAAATATCTGTGGTGGCCGCCATTATAGGAATCCTCCGCACTGAAAGTCTGCTCGGTAGGTTGGTTCATTGTGTTTAATTTGGGAATGGAACCTCATTTCTTAATCAAAAAGGATATTTGTGGTAAACATAAAGTTTGTGTTAATGTTAAATATTTGTTTTTATGGGTTGTTTTAACCCAAAGATTTATAAAAGTTATTTCACCGCAAATGTTCTGATGACTATGAACTGATTTGTAATATTGTGCATACAGTATTATTCCACTTTGGGTCATATTGGGGATTTTACTCAAATGTTTTACTGAATCTCTCTAACTTCATCACGTATGTGCTCCGCCCCCGACGTGTCTCACTGCTGTTCATTTGAGTCCGCCATTATAGCTCCTCGGATGAAATCACTCAAACTTCCAGAAGTTTGTCCACCGTGCTCTCGAGTCTCACTGCCGGAATTTGACCGCGCTACTCTGGTAAGTTACCTCTTGCCTTTGCACAGTATTTAAATGATTTGTTATTCATTTCTGCATCTAATGCACTTTGTGTCGCATGGTGTGTTAGTTTGATTTGAGCTCTTGTTAGCTAGCCTAGATTTAATATCTGCCTCACTTGAAAAATGATTTAAACCTGTAAGACAGTATTTTATATTGCTTTAAGTTATATCTCAAAGTGGAACGTTTGTGTTGCAAAAGTTCTCTGGAAAATTCGAACCGCAAATGGCGGGAGTTTTTTTTCTTTTTTCTCTGATCATTTTGTGAAAACTTTGCAACCCAGCTAACCTTCAATTTGTTTTTCTCTTTAGGCTGAAACTGAAGCAACTGCAGATAAAGGGCGTCTTCAACCTGGTAAGCCTTGCAGTGGAGAAACTATAACGCACGGGGGGGTGCATGCTAGTGTGTGTGTTAAGATGA